>NC_068315.1:10704683-10961461 GCF_025860055.1 Xyrauchen texanus | reverse complement strand
AGGAAGAGTCATGGTGGTTCCAAACTTCCATTTACAGATGATGGAGGCCACTGTGCTCATTGGGACCTTCAATGCTGCGGAAATGTTTCTGTACCCTTCCCCAGATCTATGCCTTGATACAATCCTGTCTCGGAGGGCTACAGACAATTCCTTGGACTTCGTGTCTTGGTTTGTGCTCTGACATGCACTGTTAACTGTGGGACCTTATATAGACAGGTGTGTGCCTTTCCAAATCATGTCCAATCAACTGAATTTACCACAGGTGGACTCACATCAAGTTGTAGAAACATCTCAATGAATATCAGTGGAAACGGGATGCACCTGAGCTCAATTTTGAGTGTCATGGCAAAGGCTGTGAATACTTATGTACATGTGATTTTTTTTTTTTTTTATTATTTTTTTTTTTTAAATTTGCAAAGACTTCAAACAAACTTCTTTCACGTTGTCATTATGGGGTATTGTTTGTAGGATTTTGAGGAAAATAATGAATTTAATAAATTTTGGAATAAGGCTGTAACATAATAAAATGTGGAAAATGTGAAGCACTGTGAATAATTTCCAGATGCACTCTATGTATGTTGTAGTCAAGATGGCAGAAAAAGTTGGGCAAATTGGTGTCATTTTGTTGAGACATTTCTGTTGAAGCAAAGAATTGTGGGTTCTGAGTGACCACGAAGGATACACCTCATGCATTCTCTGAATTCCTGTGAAAAGGTAGCATTCGAAGGCTGTATTCGAAATGTCCTATTCACTTTTCTGAAACGAGACTGCCTCGATGTATGCAGCCAACAAATGCGACCTCCGGAGGACACAGCCTTCCAAAAGAGAGAGAGGGAGAGAGACACACACACACACACACACACACACACACTCACACACAGAGCGCGTGCCACCCTCAAGACCCGGTCCACTCACGCCCTCCACCTCATCACATATAGTTTACATTCTCTTTAATGGCAACATTCATTGTATTCATATCCTTTCCACTGTCATACAATTTTAGCATTTAAGCAATTCCTCATAACATACAAATAATTCTGCAATTTATATTCAAACTTATATTTCATAATATATTTCATACTTCAGTGAGCCCATCCCAGACTTCCTAGTTTGCCTATTAAAGCCTGTAGACTGATTTTCAAGGGAAGGGAGCTGGTCGCTTTTGCCGGGAAAATCCAAAGGAAGTGACATTTATGCGCGCTCCCGAGAGCCTTGCTCGGACAGTAATAGCTTCTCTTCCGCTATTCAACAGCGACAACAAACTGCAACACTAGGTAATGTTTTCTTAGAGATGGAATCCAGCAAACGGCCAGCTCCCACTGCAACACCGACTCCTACACAGAGTAAGCCAATAAATTATAATAAAATAATTATCTACTGAATCCAGTATGGCTAAGCGGAAACGTAATCGTGGTTGAGCGAAAACTAGAGTTAACATCGGCAGGGCATTTGATTCCTGGAGGGACCTTTGTTTGCTTTTGGAGATCAAAACTGATGCTGAATTGGTGTTCTCCTTAACTGTAAAGCATGTGAAATATAGTGCCATAAGGATTGATCTGAGTAATTTGAGCTAAACTACAATACACATGAAATGAATGCTAGAAAATGTTCAAGATAATGCTAAAAGACCCATTCATTAGTGTAACGTAACTTGGATATACAGAACATATATACAATCTATTATTATAAAACAATAGTACATCGATATATCAAAATGACAGTTGTGAATCACATCAATACTGAATTGTGCCAACATATTTATAATGTACAGTCTATTTTATAAACAGCTACTGTCATCATCCATCGTATAAATGCAGTCAATGTCTCATGCAAAGAAAATTTATTAATTATATCAGTATATCCACTTTGTTTTGGCCCTGTTCCAGCACTGGAGAGTCAAATATAATATACAGTCTCAAAGTTTGTAGTACAACAGTCATAACTGTGTAATTTTAATTATGCATCTGTCAGCGTGATGTTGGTGAATCACGTTCAGTCCATGTGTACATTATGTAATTGTTTTGGTCGATGCTCGTTCGCGTCCCTATGGAGTGTGTGCACGAGCAACAGGTAGCTGGCTGCAGTTCACTTAACAGCCACAGGTGTCATTAATAACAAGAGTTTCTGAATCTTACATACTGCAACTTTAAGGTGAAAAATCAACAAAAATGTTTTTCTAAAACGGTACATCCTCCACACAGAGCAACATGCTAAACATATACATATTTCGAAATGATCATAAGGATTTAGTGTGACTGAGAAAAGCTTTCTATTGGTTTATTCAAATCATCTCTTCATTAACAATTTTATTGCCATTTTAGATGCATCACGTGCTTGCAAATGAAAGAAAATAGGTTGGTTACTCATAGTGCATTAGAGGGGTAATGCCATATTACACTGATTAAAATAATCTAATAAACGTTTTTGAAAGAGCCGCGAGAACTTATTTTTTTCATGAAATAGAAATAAGAACACAAAATGAGAAAAAAATAACCCTGGTTGTAATAATCAACACAAGTTTGTTTTTGTCACATTTATATTAACAAATTGTTTTTCTTAGTTGTGAAGGTTAAAATAGGCTTAAAAAATTGATGTTAAGTTTATGGTTACAATTTTAATTCAGATTCGGGAACAGATTAAATCGGACTCAACCTGTTATGGACTCGACCCCAACACTAAGAACTACACATGGACACCTGAAGCCCTTTATAGTGACATAGGTCTGTGATTCGCCCTTTAAATCTATCTGTCCATCCTCTCAAGGTCTATGTAGCCTGCGATTATTATAATTTTTTTACTTATACAGCTTATAAAGTTTCATTCTTTTTCTATGTATTGTTACCATAGTATTTAATCTCTCATTTTCCCCTTAAACTCTCCTCACGATGCTTTTCTTTCCCACCCATGCTGAAACTGAAGGCAATAAATGGAGTGCACAAATGAGACCTGGTCTATTAGGACAGCAGGTCTCTGCACCAATTCATTCCCTGCTTAAACACTGTGCACCATATCAAGTTATGGAGCCACTGAAAAAGGTGTGGCATTTATATTTTCACTTTGGACATCCCCACCATAGCGCAACATGTCTCTGGGTCCAATTACCAGCTGTAATTAATCTCTTGTTCTTGTAGATTATTCTGGCTCTTCTCAGCTACTGGATGTGAAGTATCTCGTGATCTCCCAGGAACATTGTATGTCCCATAATATCTATGGAAACAGAATGCTGTATACTATGCTGTGCACTGGATGCAGGGAAAGATCAACTTGTGTTGAAGTCACTTCTACCTTCATGCTGGTACACCTTAGGTTAAATGTTTTAAGTCATTCGTGTAATAGGTTGTTTGTAAAGGCTTAACACATTGCTAGCAACTTTCTTAAAGTCTGTTTGTCATATTTATATATATATATATATATGAATTTTGTAGGGAACAGGGGACTAGATTCAGAAGAGCAATTATTGCCAATAGGCGATTAGTTTGCATTCATCAATGAGATGAGCATCACTACACTGTGCATCAATGAACTTCATTTCCAGTTAGTAGGAATTTGTTTTCACCAAACAATACAAAAAGGCACCAGCAAACCACTCAAGAATTTGCTATACACTAAATGCTCAGAGAAAGAAAACCTTTATTAGCATTCATATGGAAATGGCAACTAATGGTGTATTTCAGTCAATAACTGCTACCAAAATTATATCTTAATCTACTTCCCAAGATGTAACATGGGCACAGATATTCACAAAAGGACTTGCACAGAATCTTTCTGAAAAAGAACAAAAATGCTGCAGCCAATCTTAATTTCAAATCAATGCATTATACAGGAGCAATCAGGAGAATACTGGAAACAGCCAAGCACTCTGCACTGCAACACCACCTTAACAGCTAACCAGCAAAACACAACTGCTACGCAACTGCGCCTAGTGCATAAGAAATACACAAGAGAGAATATTAGAATCAGGATGCTGTGAAATTTTCATTTGAACCATAAAAACACTTGCCAAGTTAGCAAAAGGTCATAATGACACATTTACATAAGCATGATTTCGTATTTGAAGGCCATCACCCAGCCAAATAACATTCTCTACCCAGCCACATCTAATAAGGTCAAAAAACAAAACAAAAAAAAAACAAAAACACACAAAAAAAACACACAATATCCATCAAGGTTGTTTATTAAGAAAACAAAACAAAACAAAAAAAAAAGTTAATAAATTGTAATTAAAATGAACTTACTTTATAGTCTGGGAGTTTCAATAACATGAGGTAACAAACAAATGCAAATGCTACCAAAAATGAAGAGAAATGATTTCACCTAGTAGCCCCATTTAAGCATAAAGAATTTAATAATCACATGAAATTCAAAGTATGATACAAAGCAATTCTGGGCAACAGAAAAGAAACAAAGAAAATCATTTAAAAAGACCAAATTACAATAACCTTTGGTCTGCTATATGGATAATTTGGATATCCTCAGACAGACATCTCCATTTGATGCGATCCTTGAAGTTTCAATCACTTGCCATCATCTAGAAGAAAAAATAAGAATAAGTTAATTTCAAAGAGCAGAGATTCGCAAGCAATACAAGCCACATTTTGCTTGTGCGTTTCCATAAAACAAATCATAGTCTCGATTTATGCCATGCTTGGATTTTGGTCATCGGTTTGAAGAAACTAACCATTAACATTAATCTGTGGATTTGCTTTTTTTTTTTTTTTGGCATTGCTTTTGCTCATGTACCCCATTTTGTTCTGCAAGAAACCTCAAGGAGAAAAGCCAAACCTGGGGGTGGAATACATACTTCTCAAAGCCACTTTAAGTGTTGGCAAGCTAAGGTATAATTTATTTGCTGCCAGTTAAGAGCATTATTTGGCCATTATGTAATTTAATAACTTACATTCAAGCATATAAAACGCACTCAGCGGCCTGATTGCTTAAACCAGCTCCGAGAACACACCCCGTATCCGTCCTGCTTTTGCCTATGCCACGACAGACATGAGCTTGTGACAAGGATGATGGAAAGGTCTCAAGTCCATTGTCCTTCAGACATACCTCAACACCACCTCAACACTCAATGAGACCGACCTGCTCCATAGCAACCGCCAATCAGCAGCAGGCAGCCAATGGTCGGATCACACACTAACTGCTCTCAAACTGCCCCAAACTCCTCTTTTGCAAACAGGAATCAGCAGCTTGGAGGAAAGAATTCCACATTTAGATGAAACGTGCACCACCCAAAATCCATTGATTTCAAAACAAACAAATACTTACTGTGTTGTACCCAATGATGGCTCCAAACCAAAAATCCATTGTAAGGTTTAAAATATGCATTAGAAGTACTTCAAAATCAAAGTTCTGAGATCAACTCAGCGGAGTGGAGATTCCAGGCAGGATGCTGTGAATAACAGTTCCGTCATACTAATCTACCTCACGCCCTTGTATTAAAAATTATGCTATTATAAACTGAAAAACCTGACAACATTAAGGGAATGCATCTACTACCAGTTAACCTACATTAATATGAACTTTTACCTTGCAATTCAATATATTGAACAGACTTGAAGGATGGTAGTAGAGTGGGACAATACATAGTGTATTTGCATTCTGTGCAATTTTATATATATATATATATATATAAAAAAGCATTATAACTGATCATCAAATGATCTATGAATCTCACTCTGCTCAAATAGCTAAATCATTTAAGTTGATACTTTTGAGAAATTGTGATTTTCTTCTTAATTTCACTTAAAAGTCTCAGAGGACTCTGAGAATAATTACATTTCTAAGATGACCATTCCAATTTGTATGAACTCTAGGGACACACTTCTATGCAGTCTCTTTGGCTTACCTAAATTTCACGATTCAGCGTTGGCTCCTTTGTCCTCTGGAGACTTGGGTCTGCTTCTTGATCTGGATCGTGATTTGGATCCTTTGTTAGATCTGGGCGTGTGGCTCCTGGAGCGAGACTTGGATTTGGACCTTGAGCGAGACCTGGAAGGTGATTTGGACTTGCTCCTGCGGGGTGTTTGGGACTTGGAGCGAGACCGTGAGTGGGACTCGGACCTGGATCTAGACCGGCTGTAGCGGGATCTGCTGCGGGAATGGGATCGACTCCTGCTTCTGCTGTGCCTCCTACGACGAGGACTACGGCTAGAAACAGACAAAGACAAGTCAGGACCAGAGTCTTATTTACACATAGGAATAGTCAGTAGTAGCAGCAATAAAGATGCTACAAATGTATTAAATATTAAATATCTAAACCAATGACAAACATTACAAAGCTTATCATATCAGTAGTTAAGTTTCATGACATTTCTAACTATCTGAATGTAGGCCATGCCAATAATAAAAAAAAGGTAGTCATTAGTTTTGGACAAATGCCACAATTATAGTTACTACCATGCATTCATAATACTATGGGCTCTCGATGTATTTTTTTATTTATTTATTTTTTTAGAGATTTCCTTCAACTAGCATAATTTCTTTTGTTGATAATAACTCTAGGAACCGTATTTTTTCTCTCTCTAGGAACCATATTGGGGAGTTTCGCAAGCAGTTGAAGCAATGTTTAACAAACTGGATTTGGCCCATTCAAATGGTTAAGCAATTGTTTGCTAGGGAAGGGCGATACCACTTATTTTTTTTCAAACTGATACCATTAATTTCAAATCCAGTATCTTTGATACCGATACTAATATTAAATAGATTTTTTTTGCAATTTCTTGGGATAAAATGGGTAACTAAATAAATAATATCTTTAGTCATAATTCAACGTCATTTTTTTTTTACATTTGTGAACTTAAACAGAAAACTATTAGACTTCTGTTTAGTTTACCCTTACAAAAACAATGACCATGGTATTTAGTTAAACCATAATTACCACACAATTAACCATGGTTACTACAATACAACTGTAGTAAAACTATTGTTTCAGCCAAGAAAATAAAAAATTATAATAAATGGTTATTCCAAAATCATGCACCTGATCTCCAAAATTCATTTATATACACAGTACATATATAAAAAGTCTAAGAAATTTATATTTTACATAAATAAAAAAGAAAAAAAGACTGTTGTAATTATAGTCCCACATAAACTAACAAAATGTATATCATGGTAAGTTTCTTACTAGCATGGTGTAGCTTACACTGCTACGACACATGGTATGGTAACTTAGACAAATATGTATTTAAATTAATAGGTATCATTAATGTTAATTTTTTTAGGCTACTTCTAAAATTATTAATACTTTATTACTCTAATAAACTAATTTATAATACACAAACTGTATTGTAGCTAATATGAGTGTAGATATGTTCATTAATGTTTTACCTTGTATTACTATATAAAGACTACGTAATAATCAAATGGTTATTTGTTTGATTTGTGTACTATTATGTGCTTTTCTATGTATAGTAAAATTGTTTTCATACTTGGAAATATAAATTAAAATGATTTGATATCACGAGAAAAAAAAAAGGTGCCACCGAAGGCATTATAAAAAAATAAAAGAGCATCAAAACCATCAGGGGTGTAGTAACATGCAGTATTTTCACTAAGTTTAATTGCACAAGTTACATTTAAATGTATATGCATATATTTACGGTTAGCAGGGAAATAAATGTACAGTGCAAAGTATGGTTACTCTTTGCGCATTAGACGCTGGAAACATCCCGCCCCTTACTGAAACTATGTTTCATGAAATATATGAAATATGATTTGGTTAGCAAATATCCAATCACGTTCTGATTGGTGGATCAGCTTAGTCGGACTGTCGGTCTAACCAGTGCCATTAGTTGCGCTCCCACAGCAACGAGAGGGTTAGAGAAAATCTCTGTACACAGATTGAAAAATGTTCGTGTCAAAAGACTACTCGTTCTTCTGGCGGCCACACGTATCATTAATTTTTCAGTTGGGCATACTCAAAATCCTAAGAAAGACTACACTACTGTCCAGTAGCCTTTTCTCTAATTTTATTTCATTACCTCTACAAGGCACTGATCCCTCTTTTTTAACGAGCCTTGTGATGGCGCAAGCGCTTGTGGCTCAAGCTTCATGTTAAAATGAGCTGAAGAAGATATCAAATGGATATAGTTCCCATCCTCCACAAGTATTTGCTAATATAGCCTAATCCTTTTTATTTCACTTTGGGGAAGCTTATGATTATTGGTCATGGTAACTAAATAATATCCCTAGTTAATTTTTTAAAATTTTTAGAATCAGTATATTTGTGCGAGGATCGATATTTGATACAACATCAGAATCGGAAGTATCGATACTTTAGGTTGTATCCGCCCGTCCCTATTGTTTACTCAGCCAGATTTATGACGCAACTACAAAGTTAAAACAGATTGAATAAAATCCTAAACGATTAAAATAATCTCTATAAATAAATTTAATTCATCATTACACATTGTATAATACATTCATATATATATAAAATGCTTGGTATTATACCTTGTCATTATATAATATAATATATATAGCACGCGTCTCACCTACACAATGAGGCCTACAGGCCTCAAACCGAAACTGCTCGCTAATATTTTTACAACAAAAAGTAAAAAAATGATGTGGTATTTTTCAAAAAGGGAGCATGTATGTGAGCTTTACCTGCGGCTTCTCCGTCCATATCCACCAGATCGCCTCGGTGCGGCTCCGCGGCGGCTGTAGTGCGAGTCTGGCGGACGCCCGTATCGCGCCATCTGCACGCGCAGCTCGCGCCCGTCCAGCAGTGCACCGTCCATGGCGTCCATCGCGTCCTCCGCGTCACGCTTATCGTGGAAACGGACAAATGCGAACCCGCGGCTCTCTTTCGTGTACCGGTCTCTCGGGATGTAAACGTCCCCGACCCGGCCGTACTTCTCGAAAACACGCCGCAGAGTTTCTGGAGACGTGCGGTAAGTCAGATTGTCAACTTTTAAAGATGTCATGCCCTCGACGTCGGGCGGAGGCCTGCCGTAACTCATCTTGAATCACGAATCCTACTGCTGCACACTACGCGAATAATAAAGCAATTTCTTGTGAGATTTGCGGGAGAAAATATTCAACCATTCGGGAGAGTCCAAAGTAACACGCTACGCTCTTAACCCTCTAAAATGGCGGTAAGAGGATTTCCGGGGTAGGAGACTTATGTCGCTGTAGAACAAAAATGGGCTTTTCCCAATCAGTGGGCGTTTTCAAACGTTGAGATTCCCTATAGTTTCATTGGATACTTTAGAAATGCCCATCCTGGTTTGAAAACGCCCACAGTTTTGAAAACAGTCATGAATAAACATGATATTACTATGACAAACATAATGTAGCATGACATAAATATGATGTACTGTTATAAAAAGAGTTGTAAGAGTTTTCACAGAACAGGAAGTATCCAAATAAATGCCACACACTCTCATGGTGAAATTGTACGATATCGTGCCACTGCACTCGTTTGATTTCCTACAACTTTCACTACAGCTTTGCTGGACATCGTTTCCGTCTAATATCCGACAATTACTTGCTTCTGTCACACAAAACAGCTTCCTGTCATGTTTACACACTCTACTCTAGCCGTTAGGTTTAGATAAGTGGTTGGGTAAGGGCATAATATTAATAATGATGTCCTTAAATGTAAATTATGTATGAATTTTCATGAGATCAGGTTGGTAATGGTATACTACCACACTACTCTTATTTCTTCCATAGACTGATGTAGCAGAAGTAGTAAAAGTAGTATGTAAATTATGCAGTAGTTTGAACCGATTCTTTTTAGTAAACGAGTTGAACTAATTCATCAAATTGGACTGAATCGTTTGAAACAGTTCGCGTCTCGAGTCAACACTGATCCACAAGTTACTCTATCTTAACCTGTCTCTCGGATGTGCCTGACACTCTGAATCAAAATGAGCCGATAACCAGGAGTAATATGATCCTAGAACTGGTGATATCTGCTGTTGCCAACTAATTTTTTGCAATTAACCGCTCCAACTAGTGTGCTGAACTCGGGCCGCAACAGCTCTCGAGTCAACAGTACAATGAGTTGCTCATAACAGTTCTCGAGTCAACAGTACACTGAACTGGGAATCGCCTCTTTCGGAGGTGTCTGTCATCCTGTGGACCGATGAGCTGCTGACACTGAGCATGTGTGTGATTAAGGGGTGAAATGTACATATGTTTCAGGTGTATTTTGCTGAACAACGGAGAGTGTAACAAAAAAAAACATACTGGAAATATGTTTATGACTTGATTGCATTACTGTTTTTTCAACGTATGAAGATGATCCAGTCTACAGCTCGAGTCAACAGTACACTGATCCGAGGACAGCAGCTCTTGAGTCAACCGTACACTGATCTGAGGACAGCAGCTCTTGAGTCAACAGTACATTGATCCGAGGACAGCAGCTCTTGAGTCAACAGTACATTGATCCGAGGACAGCAGATCTCGAGTCAACAGTGCATTGATCCGAGGACAGCAGCTCTTGAGTCAACAGTACACTGATCCGAGGACAGCAGACCTTGAGTCAACAGTACACTGATCCGAGGACAGCAGATCTTGAGATAAGAGTACATTGATCCGAGGACAGCAGATCTCGAGTCAACAGTACATTGATCCGAGGACATTATACGCTGAACTGAGAATCGCCTCTTTTGGACATAATATGGAGAACTGCTGATCAGTGAGTAGCTGATGAGTGAACTGAGGCCTTAAATGAGGGGGTGAAACTTTTCAGTCGAGAGTTGTAAACACATTTGACTATTGAGTATTGTGCATGCAGATTATATCTGAAGTTGTGATGAGCTGGATAATGGTCTCTGTAAAAAGAGTGAGTTGATTAAGACTAGTTTAATCATTTTTTATGCTTTAAACATGTGTAGAACATCCACGTTCTTATATCAGTGTCAGTATTGGGTGCTTTGGTGCAAAACTTTAATGTAGGATGCATTGAAAGATCACTGAATGAAACACTGATGATGATAATAAACACCTTATTATTATAACTTAATTAAAAAAAAACAATTATAATCAGCTATATGCCCTTACATTTAACCCAGCAATGTTATAGCCTGGTTGATTTGGTTATTGCAAGCTAGCCTCCAGGTTAGTAAAGTCGCTTGCCAACAATGAGCCTTTCATTTAGTAGGCTTCATTTTAATAGTAGAGAGTGAAGACAGGTATATTGGTTGCAGAGGTCACAATGCCAAGCTAGCTTACATTGAAAAGGGATCAATAGGTTAAGGCTATAGCTCTGAATTGGCAATCTTTTACCATAAGATAATTATGACCAAATGAAATTGGCTTATTGGAACCACTAGAGCCTCAGCCAACAACTGTGGTCAGTTTGTTGATATAATGTATTTTAAGGCAAAAACTATGCAGTTTTGTATAGAGATGTGATTTCCATAACTAAATATATAGCATAAATTCAGGTTATGGCTGTAAAGTTGATAAACTGAATCTAATGGCCATAATTTTGTTTATGTGTATTGTGAGAAGTCATATCCAACAGCCTCACAAAACGTTACACCCAGAAACTTGGGATATTGTGTATAGTTTGTCTAGGCACATTGAAGGGGATTTTCTTACATGATATTTGACAAAGCCATATATTTGAGTGCTCACTGTAAAATAAAAAAATGAAGATATTGTAGCATTGGGACTACCATTGGTTGGAGGTAGTAACAAGCTATCAAAGGCTATAATTGGTCTTAAACTACACCTTTGAATGCATTAGGCCATCAAGCACACACATTTCTAGTATTGCTAAAGATGTTGAAAAGACACAGTTACATTCTTACATGCAATATGGGAATGCTACATGGTTCTTCCCTTTTGGAAGGAAGTGCTGGTGAAACTTGTAAAATGGATTTAACAAATATAACAACCCTCAGTTATGTCTTCTTGGTGATAAGACACTTCTACCACAGAGTATCAGCAAAGAACATTTTGGATTAATACTGACAGGCTTCATTATTGCAGTAAGACTCACTGAATAGGTTACATTTATGACTGAAACAGCTTCCTTTGAATACTCGATATTCAAAGAACAATACAAAAGGGGCATTTTTAGCAAGTCTGTGATAATTTCTTCTTGTACAGTTCCTGCTAAGTGCATTAAACGTTTTTTTAGAGGAGCAATGATCGATATAATGCATGTCCTTTTGTAAAATGTTTTAAGTGCTGTAAATGACTTCACCTAAAAATCTTTCTGTTTTGTTTAGGGTTTGTGTGTGTGTTTTTTGTATTGTTTGGTTTTGTTTTTCCTCCCTTTTGGGGATTGTATGTTTGGAAAAGTTAACTTATATAAATAATACTGATAACATAAGACATTCCATGAGTAATATGTATGTAGAATGACTGATTGAAAGGAAACATTTATAACAATTTTAATGGCAAAAAGAAAAGACACAGTATGTTGTAACATATTTTCAGCATCTCCCAATCACTAATTATTATAATGGTCAGAAAATGGCTGCATTATAGTGGCCTGGGCCTACATCATAATATATCATAACATAGCCAATGAGTCTGTAATGCTATTTGTCAAAAATCTAATTCAAACTCATAGCCAAAGAGTCACTGATGCACCACAGGCATGTAATGAACAAAGGCAAAATAAGTCCATTGTCCAAACGCAATCTGTTTGTTTGCTGGTTTATTTATCCAATGCAAGCAAGCAAACAAAAGAACAAATAATCCTGGCTCCTGCTGGCTCTCTTACTCAGGTAAAAAAACAACGGGCCCTCTTACTGCCTGTCTATTTAATACAACATGAGGTACCCATAGCGTTACCCTGCTCTTACAAAAACAAATATAAAACAAACAATAAACTAATTAGAATAAACTAACCAAACAAAAAATTAAATAAAAAAATAAACTAAATCATATAAAATTTCAAAAATCAAAATAAACAAGGACCAAACTCATGGTCCTCATTTATGCTTGCCTGTTCATGGATCTCTCATATAGCCAGTGGCAGATTTAGCAAATTGGGGGCCCAATGCCAAGGTATGTATGTATGGGCCCCCCCCACCCCCCAAAAAATGTACAGACTGAATGGTGGATAGGCAGGTAAAGCTAATCTACGGCCCGTAGCAAGCCTACAGTGCTTTGGTCAGTGGCAGCAGGATTAGCACAGCTAGGGCTTGGGCTATTACTACACTGTAAAAAAAAAAAAAAAAGTAAAAAATAACAGTGAGATTTACAAAAAGATATTCTCTGGCTGATTATAAAACACATTCGTTATGGCATGAAAATCTGAGAGAAAATGTGATCAGGTGTTGTTGGCTATTTACTGATGATGACATAATCATTATGTAGTGGCCTGATTCACTGATCTACAGAGAGGAATGCTTAATACGAATTAATATTTCACGTTTTTGAGTATTAAAGCTCTGTGAACCTACCGCATGCGAGCTAGCAGTGACAAACAGGTAATCTGAAGAACTTTAAAAACACATGGTGTACAATAACGGTTTTGAACTACAGTATGATGTAGACCAACACAGACATCAAGAATCAGCATATGAATCTCAACAAAGGTGACAATCAACAAAATAATCAGATAAAGCTCTGAACATCACAAAACAAGCTACTAAAAAGTTGCAACAATAACAACAGCAAAAATAAAAGCAGATAATAATAATAAAAGAAAATACTAAAGGTGATGATACACAGGGCAACTTTTTGAGCAATGTTGCTGGGCATTGTTGCCGTCAACAGGCAACCAGATGAGACACAGGGCCTCCGACCGATCTAAAATATCCAGATAGAAATGTATTGCCCATTTTCAATGGGAAAGTGCCCAAGCAACATTGCTCAAAAAGCTGCCCTGTGTATCATCACCTTTAGGCAATTCAGCATAATTTATTCATGCTGCAATGTATGCTGGGAGATATTGATGAGTTTTGATTGATGGCTCCCATCATGCACTGCACTTATATCATCACAGTTGTTGATAATGATTCATTATGCTGAATCTTGATGTCTGTGTGTGTGTCTGAAAGTTCAAACCTTCATTGTGCACAATGTTTTACAAATTCTTCAGGTTAACATTATCACAACATATGATGGATCACATGCTGTAGAATCATAGGGCTACTACAATTACGTTAGTAAAAAAAAAATGTTTTACCGTAAATTTCACAGGTTGACTCACCAAAGCCTCCTCATCGCTGTCAAAATGGCCATCACTGGACAACTCTTCCTCAGTGTCAACCTCGATAACACTGTCGGTGACGGCGGGCGGCAACAACGCGATGTCCTCTTCAATTTCTTGGTTGACGTTATCCTCACCTAGCACCACTTCACAGCTAGCTGCTGCTGTAGCGGCATGTTCAACTCGTTGGACGTTTTTTATTCCTGTCTGTATCAGTACCGTTAGCCGTAAAAAAGTGTGTCATTTCTGGCAGCGTTGCCAAATACTTATCAGCGTCTTTTCACTTTTTTCTTTTAATTGAGCTGCTTGGGTAACTTCTTTTCATTTTCCCGTTTAGACTCTTTTAACCTGTCCTCCTGTCACTGTGTTTATCTTTCGCGGCGCGCACCGTTACGGACTAGTCCATATCATTGTGAAAATAGGGGGTGTATGTGTAGGAACAGATAACCATGAACTGGACATTTTAACCAGTACTTCAATGTTTCAACGTATTTCTTAAGAATGTTAATAAAATGTACTATGCTTTTGAAGCGTTCATGATGATAAGGGGCCTTATATTTGATTATTTCTTATTATTTGTTTTAGGTTGGTTGGGGGCCCCCCTACTTCGACCGCTGGTAGGGGGCCCCAAGCAGCCGCCTACCTATGCCTCTATGTTAAGACCGCCACTGCATATAGCGTGTCCCATAGACAGTGTTGGTCACTCAGTAATTAACACCATTTTGCTTATGGATTTTCAGTATGTGCGATCCAATTGTTGTGTGTCCAAATCATTCCACACATTCAATCAGCCCACAATGCTCTGAGGTGATACAAATAGTAAAAAAAAAAATGAGTTGGTGTCTTTGTTGTTTTCCAACCCCAAAAACATAAAACATACTAAGTAGTGGGAATTGGGCATTGGGAGAAAAGGGGATATAAAACGACAATAACAAAAAAAAAAAACATGATGAAAGAATGAAACCTTCTTCTCAGGATTCACATCCATAGGAAAGAAATGCACACACACACACAATTAACCTGATGAAGTGCAAAACGCATTGTTCTTTTACTGTGTGAAACTAATGGAATAAAAATTATTGATTATTAAAAAACAAAACAAAGCTGATACTCTGGGTTTGCTGATTTTAAGCCCCTGATTCAAAGTTTTCCCTACTTAATCAAAAACACAACACCAAAAATGACAACATATCCTGGCCACACCACAGCGGGATAGATAATGAGCAAGGGACAAGATGCAACATTAGAGTGTAAGCTGTTTAAAATATTAACCACTACAGCAATTTGACCATAAATAACTTGAGTATTTCCATTTTATGCAACTTTATACTTCTACTCCACTATATCACAGAGGCAAATATTGTAAAAGGTGATATAGTGCCTTTTAACCTTAGCAGTTCTACAAAGCACTTTACACTGTGTCTCATTCACCCATTCACACACACACACACACACACACAAGCAAAACGCTTGCCTGACATTGGGAGCAACTTGGAGTACAGAGTCTTGCCAAAGGACACTTCGGCATGTGGAGTCATGTGGGCAAGGAATCAAACAGCTAACACTGCGATTAGTGGTAACCCACTTTACCACCTGAGCCACACCCGCCATTGCACTTTTTACTCACTTTTATCTGTCAGCTTTAGTTACTAGTTACATTTCTGATTACAATTTTCATAAACATATAATGATCTCATAGAATATGTTGCATTTCTGTATATTAAACTACCCAACAGTATATAAAGTAGATCAAATTAGCTCAATCGTAAACACCTACAGCAGAAAAATGCAGCATTTATGCAGCAGTGATATTAATCCAAAAACATCACATAACATTTTACTGCACAATGAATACTTTTACACAACTTTTACTTTGCTTTTTAAGTACATTTTGCTGGTAATACTTTTTGCTTTTGTAAGTTTTTGAATTCAGAACTTTTAGTATTGAGTTTTAGTATTATAAAATGGAGTATTTTCATAGTGTGCTATTGGTCCTGAAAGAAATAATCTGAATATTTCTCCCACCACTGTCTTCTGTAGCCTACATATCTAGTTCATCAAGAAAAATAGCCTACTGGAAAAAATTACTTTGCAATAAAGATCTACTAGTAATTAGCTGTGTTTGCCGACATGCAGGTGTGTTATACTAAATCCTTTCAGGATCATAGTCCTAGACCTAGGGAGACGAATTTGTAATGCAACATCCAGGGTTTGTTATGACCATTACCACCTTAAACCCTTCCTTGGGGCAGACGAGTCAAACTAATAGGTTAATAGGCGAATAAAATGCTATGCTGTCGGAGGCGAGACAGACATTATCCACGCGCTTATCCACACGTACGTTATCCAGACGCAAGTAAAAAAATATTGATCTCATCTCTATGTAAAGCCACGAGCCGTATTAAGCTTTGAAATGCCGTTTTCTAAACACCTTGAGGGGGGTTCTCCAGATTACCAGTCCAGCCCTGTAGCACACAACATCAAATTATGTAATTTGACAAATAATAATATGAAAAATTAGTAAAAAATTATTATATAAAGATTATATAATATGTATGAATAATACAATTATATAAATATATAAAGAAATGAATTAAGACTTTGTATGTATGTATGTATGTATGTACAGTATATTTGCTCTCTTTAACTCACAAGCACACACAGACTCACAAACACATTACATTTGAAAACATTGATTACATTTGGGTTTTCGAGCAGGGGGATCGCCATGCTGGATCGCGCAACCTTAAAGCCCAGGGCCCCCCCCCCAGGCAGTCACGGGCCCCTGGTAGTCAAGGGCCCCTGGGCACTGACCCCATTGGCCCGGTCGGTAATCCATCCCTGAGTGTCATCTGTGACACTACATTGTACTCGTCTAGGAATTTGGGTTTCGGCATGAGTAGGAATAAAATGAAACAAACAAAGACAATTTCATCCTAAATTTGCTTATTTACATTGTTTTTAATATATAGATTTAAAAAAAATTATCTACAGTTTGTGTGAGGTTATATTGGCAAGGCTATATTGTGCATTTCAATTGAGTTTTCATGAATTCTGAATTAATGTACAGGTCTGTATCTTAAAGGGATAGTTCACCCCCCAACATTTTTTAATTCTCTCTTCATTTACTCACCCTCATAACATCCCAGATGTGTATGACTTTCTTCTGCACAACACAAACAAATATTTTTAGAAGAATATCTCAGCTCTGTTGTTCCATACAATGCAAGTGAATGGTTATCAGAACTTTCAAGCTCCAAAAAGGTAGCATAAAGTAATCCATGTTTTCAGAATCAATATAATAGGTGTGGGTGAGAAACAATACATCTCCACTTTTCTGATTCTTTCACTTCCACATTCTTCTTCTTCTTTTTTTGTTGCCGATTAGCATTCTTTGTGCATATTTATAGGAGATTTTTACTTAAAAATGTATCTGTTTCTCACCCACAGCTTCTGAAAACATAGATTTAACCCCTGGAGTAATACGGATTAATTTTATGCAGCCTTAATAGCCTATGCTTTTAAGATCTTCAAAGTTATGGCCCCCACCCACTTCTGCAGAAGATATAAAGTCATACACATCTATGATATCATGAGGGTAAGTAAATGATTATTTATTTATTTTTTACTATTCCTTTAAAGAAAATCTGAAAAAAAAAAAAAAACGTCATTCTATTCTATTTTTGTTGTCTAATTCAGTTTTATTCTCATCCACATTGTGAGATTCAATGAGATGCTTGTATGCAATGACGACAATATACTGACAGAGAATCAGAGGTTTAGATGGGACTTTCATTAGGCTATTCATATTTGTAAATATATAAATTATAGAGAGCTGTGTACGCGTAATCCTTAATAAAAGAGCCTGCCTTTTTGTTAAGGAATATCTAACAATCATTTAGAAACAGAGCTCAGTGACGGAAGGGCTGCTAATGTAGCTAACATCAATTACCCTATTATGCCCTTACTGCACTGCAGTGAATCACTTCACAATTTCAGGGAAGGTCACGTTTGGCGAGGCAGAATCCGTTTTGTACTGCGCAAAACCTCAAGTCTGGATTTAAGCCTGACGTCAGGGGTGGCCAATAGCACTTCTGAGGACAGAAATACAGCACATTTTATTGGGGGGCAGATCTTAGTGGCAACTAAATGTTTCAAAAACGTGTTATCCTCCAGGGGGCGCATGGCGGCTCAAACGGTCAAATCCTTTATTGAGTCATATTCTAATTTCAAGACGTTTTCATTTTATTTCACTGGAGATAATTGTACACTGAAATGTACAATAGTTTAAAATTTTAAATTACATAGAGTGTTAACTGACAGATATATGAAAACATACCCAAACAATATCTATAAAACGATGTTAAAAACAAAACTCATCTAATAATCCCAAATGAATGTGATTGGTCTTTCCTAAACATCGCGGAGAAAAGTCACAAGTACCAGATGACGACACCAGTCGTGCGTTGTGTCAAGCAGCGGTCTATCTTATAATTCATATCTGAATAATGACACTGGGGAACATTAATAGCCACTGAATCTACAATACACACTGAAAGGTTAAAATGATAGAATTACTATTTGGACAAATAGTTTCTGACCAATTAAAAACAACGTTCGGACCTCTAATCCCCGCCCATTTTGTTTAACAGATTTATGGTCCCTGCCATTCTACCGGTTTATTCTGTTTATTTGGCGCTGATAGGCATCCGCATCCCATCTCTCAAGTGCTCGGAGAACAGAGGATACAGGGATGATGATAAACATACCGAGAAACTTGTCAAATAGAGAGCATCTCTCTCGGCTTTGAAGGCGTGATTTACGCCGCAACATGGCAAAACGATGCTGACCACGGGAAGAGAGGCAGAGAGCCTTGTAGAAGGACCTCAATAGCAGCTTGTGTCTGCAGACAAAACAACGACTGTGGGACTCTGTGTGAATCTTATAGGGCATTAAGAGCACCAACTAATCCTGTGCATTGTAGAAAAATATAGAAGAACAAACAACGGGTATTTTTGCACAAAGAACACGTCGCTGCTATAGGATTGCAATCATTCAGTGTTATTTTAATTGTAGGCTGTATGAAATGGGAGCTCTGACAAGCCGTCAGAATGCCGGAGTGGAGGAGGTCGATATTCAGTCCAATTCTGTGTACAGATATCCACCCAAAACCGGTGAGGAAAAATAATAAATATTCTATCTTAATATATAATTAAAAAATAAAATTATAATAAATAGTAGTAAACGAAATAAAATAAATACTATGAGAATATACATATACGATACACACACACACACACACACACACACACACACACGCATATATATATATTCGTATTATAATTGTTGTTATTATTATTATTGGCAGAATAAGTTAACAGTAGAAGTATTAGTATAACCTGTGACACTACCCTGTAATAAAAGTCTGTTAGGCCCAATGGAGAAACTCAAGCTTGTACAGATTGAATAGCCTAATTTTCTTGCTTTGAAATGAAGGGGTCTTTTCAACTTACCCCCAAAGAGACTGGGCCACCACCCACTGTTACTTGGTCAGCAAGTCTGTCAGGCCCCTGGTCAGCCAGACCCATAGATGCTTGCCTTTACATTGCTATAAAGCGCATCACTCCCAGTAGTGCTGTGTCTACTGAAATATGTCACAATAAAAATAATAAAACTTCTTATACATGTTATTCTTCTACGCTAGCTTCTGTTCTGTTACAGCCACTTTGATAACTTGGCAGTGCGATACTGCAGATATTATTGACTTTTGTATAACACATTGCTTGCTATGCTCATTTGTCAGTCGCTTTTGGATAAAAGCGTCTGCTAAATTACTAAATGTAAATGTAATTTATAGCTTGCATGTTTTTATACTCAACATTCAGGAATTAAAGTGAATCGGAAGCATCATTGTCTACTGCAGGGCAGGCAAAAGTATTTAGTTATGATGATGATTTTGGTTTGGATACCTTCAGGTAACTTAACACGTTACGTTAACTTAACACCTTTGTTTTCTGTGACCATTCCTGTAGGTTTAGGAAATGCAAAACACTCAATCAAGCTTGGGAGATAATGGGCTCCAATGACTGCTTGTTTTACAAATCTTAAGAAATTTGAGCAGACAGACAGGGCTAACATTGAGAAGATGAATGTTGATATGTTAACAACAAGTGAACAGATACTCTATATGTGCAGCCTGGGACATGTTCCTGATTCTTGCTACCTGATGCTCCAGTTTTGTGCTTGTTCATCCATCTACTCTTGTGTCTTTCTGTGGCAGTATAGCCTGAATTCTCTGCCCTTGAGCTTATCTTTCTTTAATATTGTTTGTTTCTCTAGTCTCTTCTATATGTGCCTCCAAAATAGTTATATCTCTGGAGGAATGGAGCAGTTAGTTTTATTTTGCATCTGATTGGTCATTTATTTTGATGATTGGTCTGACCCAATCTTCATTTATTATTATTTATTGGTTTAAAACTAATGTAGTCAAGTTGCTTCTGTCATGTCACATAATATTTTTTAACCATTTAATTTAGATGTTGAGTAAAGCACATATGAAGCCCCTATTTAGGTTACCAGTCAAAAGATTTGTAGGTGACAATAAGTGCTTTATCATGTTGATAACATTTTGGAATCAGGAATTCTGAACATTTTGCAACACTGTTGTCCCTGTCAAATTGAATCTTCATGATCTGTAATGATGATCTGTTCTTTACCATATAGGAAGTTATTTTGCTAGCCATTTTATTATGGGAGGAGAGAAGTTTGATTCAACTCATCCTGAAGGTTACCTCTTTGGTGAAAACACTGACCTCAACTTCCTTGGCAATAGACCAGTAGTGGTAAGATTGTACTTAAATTCCTGAACATATTTAGATTAGATTTAGCCAATTGGGTGTGATTATTATATAAGGTCATCACACCAGTAATTGTGTTCAATTCAATAATTGTATCTTGTGCTATCTCATTTCCAGTTTCCATGCATTGCAAAGCATATAAATCATATGCATTTTTAAAATAATTGATTTAGAAATGTATTCCATTTAATATGTATTCAAATGAATGCATACATTCACATGAATATACACAAAATAGCCTTTAAAATAGATATTTTCATTATATTGTTGACTTGTATTTGATCTTCTTAGAGCTGTCATTCAGTATGCAGGGTAGTTTACAGCAAATTAATGTTTATTAGTGGAAACTTGTATAATTTACTGGATTATATATACGTGTACAAGTGTAATTCAGGCCCAATTTGCCACTTGTAGTTGGGTAACAATTTACAGGTTTAATTTGTTAACTTTTGTTAACTACATTAGTTAACATTAACTAAAAATGAACAATACTTTTACAGCATTTATTCATCTTGGTTAATGTTAATTTAAGTGTAGACTAATGAATCTTTAAAATCAAAAGTTGTATTTGTCAACATTAGTTAATGCATTATGAACTAACAATTTTATTTTTATAAACTAACATTAACAAAGATTAATAAATGCTTTAATATTATATTGTTCAATTGTTAGTTCATAATACATTAACTAGTGTTAACAAATGGAACCTTATTTTAAAGGGTTACCTTTAATTGTATAGTCGTTCTTTTATCCTGATTTTGATGTCTATTCTTGTTTATTAACTGCTAGGCCTGTCTGTAAGCAGATAGGCTTCTAGACTAGTGATGCTGTGGATTTAAGCAACGGCTTACCGCAAATAATACAGAGAGCCACATTCATGCTAAAGTCCCAGGAGGGAGGGAGGGCAACAGGATCACCCACCAGTGTTGACCCACAAGCTAAACACTCGCCTGCTGTTTCTCCGGCACGTGGATGTGCACACATGTATCAACACAACAGCTTGTCCAGAGATCAGTGTACACCTTGTACTGTGGCTTTGTTTCCAGATTATCTTTCAGTTTCACAGTAGATCGGACGTGTGCTTTTGATATGTGATCTGATAAAACAGGGCAAAATGCTCCTCAGAGTCTTTTTGCTGTGTATTATAATCAATTATTTCTGTTGTTTATGATTTGTAGTTCCCGTACAATGCTCCACCTCCTCAAGAGCCAGTCAAGACCCTCCGCAGTCTCATCAACATCCGCAAAGACACTCTACGACTTGTCCGGTGATATTTCCCTTCCAATTATCTTTACTACATCTGGTAAAGCTTTCAAAGGATTAGTTCCCACAACTATGAAAATTCTGTCATAATTTACTTTACCCTCATTTAGTTTTAAACACATTTTACTTCCTTCATGGGTGATATACCATTAGCAGTGTTACCAAATCTCTCAGGGACCTGGTCTCAGGGTGTGAATCGTGGGGGGTTTTGGGTGGGTTTGACCCCCCTAATCAAGGCTTGAACCCCCCAAATGTACTCGTAATATGAAGCGTTAATTATAAATATGTACATTTCTATAGCTGTGCTTGATATTAAGTTGTAATCTGGGCCACCCCTAAAATGGGTCATACCATTGACATTGCCTGAGCAGATCAATTGAATGCGCTGAAAAGAAAAACGCTCGTTCAAGGACACACATTCATTCCGTGCATGACAGAACACAACGAATGTGTCTAAATTCTTGTGGTCAGTTGAAAGATAAAGTTCACCCTCTCTAACTTAATGCTGATGATTCAAATGCATAAGGCAAGCTGTCTGCTGAAATAACGAAAAATAACCACTAATCTAACAACAAAGCTGTCAATGAGACCGTTCCGTTTGTTGCTATAGGAACAATAATAGGCTCAGGGCGTGTTTTCGCAGAATCAACATTGGCCGGTAGAAAGAAAAAGAAAGAAACAAAACTAGTGCTCTTTTTGAAATGAAAATAAGATAAATGTTCTCAAGTCCTACAGAATCCTAAAAAAAAAAAAATGTAATCCCCTTTTCTCTCCAATTTTTCATGCCTAATTCCCACTGCTTAATAGGACCTCATGGTGGCACGGTTACTTACCTCAATCCGGGTGGCGGAAGACAAATCTCAGTTGCCTCCGCTTCTGAGATAGCCAATCCGCGCATCTTATCATACTCTCCGCGATCCACGCACAACATACCACGCGCCCCATTGAGAGCGAGAACCAATAATCACAACCATGAGGAGGTTACCCCGTTTGACTCTACCCTCCCAGACGAATTTGGTTGCTTCGGAGACATGGCTGGCGTCACTCAGCACACGCTGGATTCAAACTCGCGACTCCAGGGGTGTTAGTCAGTGTCAATACTCGCTGATCTACCCAGGCCTCTGGTCAGAATAACATTATTAAGAATAATGAATAAATAACTCATTTATTTATTCAATAAATATCCTGATGGTATATATTCTAACAACCCTACTCACAAATGCACTTTTTGAACCAATAAAATGTTTCTTATTAATTGTATTAGTAACTCATTACAGTAAGGTTATGTCATGTCTTTAACATTACACAATTAATTAACATGAAAAATAAAAAAATGTAATCATGGTATACGGTGTGTCAATTTCTACATACACTAATACAGTTTAATATTAACAATTAGTAATTTAACATCATTAAGAACTAACATTAACTAACAATGAACAATATTGTACTATAAATTAACACAAACCAAAAATTCCAAGATGAACAAATGCATGAAATAAATATTAATTATTATTTCTTGAAACATAATTTGGAATGTAATACATTACATGCCCATGTGTTAACATATACAACCTTAACGTAAAGTGTATTTAATCATAAACCCCAACAACAACACCACCAACCGCTCCGCCACCGCTCTGATCCCCCTGAATTCATTTTGTAATTCGCACCCTGCCTGGTCTGGAATAACAAGCTAAGGGACTTGCCTCACATAACAAAAATAAGTGAAAATAAGCAATTACATTTTTTTCTTGTGTGGGGGTATTATCAGCATAGAATTCATAACAAGAAAAGTATACAGTAACTTATATAAAATGATATCTTTTCAATAAATATACTGTAAATATATACCCAAAATATTTCAAATATTTCAATAATACATCTGGCCATCTTAAATCAATTAATTGTCAAAATCTCTCTGTCCTGCATGCATGCACACACTGCTTGGGCGTGTTTGGACTAAATGTCATCATACACAGGCAGAATTATTTTATTTAAAAAATTTAATATTTATCGAATAATTATTTAATTTGTTTGTTTTAATTACAGATCTGCCTCTCGGTCAGAACCCGGCAGCATCAAATCTGTATTAATGTATTATATCTTACAATAATTCAGTAAATACTAGGAAACATGTCTTCTCCCTGTATCTGGATTAACCGTGCATGTTTACATAGTAATTATATATACTGTAGTTGTCTAAAAGATTTTTAGCATGTCACAGAAGGATACATCCACAAGGTGCATTAAGGCAAAGAAATGTGTGATGCAGCGGTTTCCTTCAGAACTTCATTCCTTTGACATGCTTATGTTCAACTAAAAAGAGAGACCCATTTTTTGGGCAACAGAATTTCAAAGATTTACTGTGATAAACCATTTAGACTTTGGTTTCATGAAAAATAATATTGGAACAAAATTATCCAGTTATTAAGCGGTAACCAACATTTAAAATAACATTTTCACTCCGGAACAATGAAAAGACGGTTACATTCTGCTCCAAAACAAAATTTTTATTTTTATTTTCGTACCTTGGAACATTTTCAGTCGCTGATTGTAATTGCATACTGGTTTTGAATGACATAAAGGTGAGAAAATAATGACAAAATTTTCATTTTGTGGCTATCTTGTCTTTTAAGATATCTTTTATATGCTTCCATGTTAGTCACATAATAATCACAAAACTAGTGTTTTAATTGTTAAATATATGATTAACATTTTTCAGTAAATCTTTACTGGGCATCCAATAAAATGTGTCTTTTTGACTGCAGATGTAGTGAAGACATGAATCTGCCTGGACAGGATGTTGGAAAAAGCCACAGTTGCTACAATATTGAGTTTTCCTTTGATGCTGACACACAAGTTGCCATTACTATATACTACCAAGCCATTGAAGAGTTTCACAATGGTGTGCCAATGTAAGTTAAGCATTAATCACAAGTTTCCTCATAGTTTTTTTGTATTTATTTACAAAACACTTTAAACTCAACCTTTGCCACTTGATCAGAGTGCTGCAAGAACGGAGTGACAGCAAATTTGGAGGTTTTCATTTGTATTGCTCGATGCATTGTGTATGTTGACAGATACTTGCCGCAGGACAGCTCTCTGCAGTCAGAGACGGTTCATTTCAAACGCGGAGTCTGCCAACATTTCTGTTTGCCCTCCCATTATGTCAACTTATTAGAGTGGGCAGATGAGGAGGTAACACTTTTGTTAGCTATGTCCTTTTGTGTTTATGTGTGTTTTGATTTTTCTGAGAGAGGTTAAATAAGTTAGATTGGAATGGAAGTCATGCATCTCATTTAAGAATTCATTGATTTATTCATAATGCATGTCCTTTTGGTTTAATCTACTAATTGTAGTTTGTTGTTACACAGCTTTTGTTTGACATGGATAGAGACATCTACCCCATGGTTGTACAAGCAGTAGTGGATGAGGGAGATGGTGAGTTGATGTCATTATTGCAATCATCTGTCAAAAATGCCCTATGTCAGTGGTTCTCAGACTTTTCAGGCAAAGCACCACTTTTGATCCAATCAGAACATCTAAATGCCACATAATCACAACAATTGTTTTCGGCAATGTGCAAATGTCATCCGAGTCCAAGTCCTGGACTCGAGTACTACAACACTGCTGGTTACTACTGATTGAGAACCTCTGTCCTATGTGATTTCATAAGAAACTGGAAACCTATTGCTATTCAGCATCTGCACCACATGTTTTTTGTTATTCTTCAGAGCACTTGGGACATTCCCATGTTCTTCTTGCAACCTTTGAGAAGGTATGTTTTTTGTGTTTATAAAAGAACTGTAGTATATAGACTTATGTCGTTCATGATCTTAATGCCTGTTTTTAAATTTGCGTATTCATATTACCTCTATATAGAAAACATGAACAATAGGAACTGCATACAGGTTTCTCATAATATTTCTTTCCTTTTCCCCTAGCACGTGGATGGAAGTTTCTGTGTGAAACCTCTGAAACAGAAACAAGTTGCAAGTGCTACATTTTTCTAGTTACTGGATAAGAATTCCTAAAGCATTGAATAAGAAAAGAAAAGAGAACAATTAAAACATAAGGACAAGTTAGATTAAATGGCTGCTATTAGTCTTACTTGGATTTGCCAAGTGTTTCTTAATATCCCAAGGTATATTTCCAAATTATCCAACTTTAATCTCTTAAAGGGATAGTTCACCTAAAAATTAAATCCCCCCATATTGTTCCAAATCCTGTATGACTTTCTTTCTTTCATGGAAGAAAAATAGAAATGTTAAAATGTTAGGGACTGACAGTCTTATGGTGCATTCACATACAACGCGTATTTGTGCGAATTTAAATTTTTCAACTTGAGTGAAAAATATGCATGCCGCGTTGTCACAAAAGCCTATTAGCATTGAAATTGTCTGGATGTCACTAACGTAGTAGCATAAGTTTAAACATTTTTTGTAGCGTTGTGTGGGCACACGGAATTGTACAGAGACCGGACGAAAAAAGACATCGCTTGGTGGAAACTGAGCGAGGAAGTTGGACTACCTGGTAAGTTCTGAAAATATGCGCGTCTACTTGATTCCAGCTATTGGTTGTACTTTACTATGAACCAAGTCGTAGAAGCCCCTCCTTCTGGCCTTTTCCGGAAGAGAAGGGGGAATACTCGCGGGTTCAAGCACATTTATAATCCAAATTTTCTTTGCGTTGTATGTGAACACACCATAAGTCACCCCTTTGCTTTCATTTTATGTAAAAAAATAAATGCAATCAAAGTGAATGGTGACTGAGGTCAACTCAGCCTAACATCTCTTTTGTGCTGAATTTATCTTAGGTGGATGGTGTTAGTTACCTGTTGCAGGAAATCTATGGTATAGAGAACAAATACAACAGCCAAGAATCAAAAGTAAGTCATCATCCACATTTACAGAAAGAAACAATTCTTTCTGGTATGAAACATTTATTCAAACTATTCTCAGTGTAATTGTTACCAGAAATGTCCACATTAAGGCAGAAGTACAAGCTCTGTCACTGCTTTAATCCCTTAATTAGTATCAAAATGTTACAGGTGGCTGAAGATGAGATTAGCGACAACAGCGCTGAATGTGTGGTGTGTTTGTCGGATGTGCGGGACACACTGATCCTACCCTGCAGACACCTGTGCCTGTGCAATGCCTGTGCAGACACACTGCGTTACCAGGCCAACTGTTGCCCCATCTGTCGATTACGTAAGCACCAACTCATGTACCAGACTCATTCTTTATTGTTTAGAGGTGAATTGTGTAATTTTATTACACTTTTTGGAATTGCATTAATAATGTATGCTTCAAAAAAGTTCTCGAACTCTCCCCACATCTGCAATTGTTTGGATAAACAGATCGTACCGCCCCAAACTCATGCAATTGTTTGATCCAGTGTTGCTATGTCGGGCTGGTCGGGATTCTTAAACATAAAAAGCACCACAGAGCCACAATGTTTGCCGTTTTCTGGGGATTCAACCTCATTCATTGATTAAAAACTTTATTTATTCATGAAATTATTTGTCTTGTCAGTATAGAAACATTGACACACATTTTCCACAAAATACATTTAATTAAGCAGTTCATCCAAGCGTGTGTTGTTTTCATTGTATTGTTTTGGCTAAAATCTTTGACTTTCCTGCAGCATAAATGATTTAAGATGTTCTTCTTTTAATCCCTGTAGCATTTCGTGCCCTTCTTCAGATCCGAGCAATGAGGAAAAAACTGAGCCCACTTACTCCAACTGGATTCAACCCTGTCATTACCTCCCAGACCTCAGATTCAGAGGAGCACTCGGTAACATACTAAACCTGCTTCATTCCTGTTTGCTTCACAGAGCTCATACAGTGCTTTATTCATAGCAGCTAAAAAAATTTGTTCAGGCAGCCTAATCTGGTGCATTGAGGCCAGCATTTCCTACAGAATGATGTCATTGCAGTGGGAGAGCCCACAGTGTACTTGATTCTGATTGGTAAATTGCTGCATTCTGTTGTCAAATATTTTTTTATAATGACAGATAAACTGTCGATTTGATTGTTGTCCCTGGCAACCAATCTCCCACACTGTGCTAATTTTATGTCTCTTGTGACACCCTGTGGTTTCTTTCTTCTCACATAAGAAAATAATTGTAACTAATAAATCAATATTTTAAGTCCATTTATTTACTTATTTGTAAGTAGCAAAGTATTAAAGGAATAGTTTTACCAAAAAAGAAAATTCTTCCATCATTTACTCACCCTCATGCCATCCAATGTCTTTATTACTTTCTTTCTTCTGCAGAACACTATTGTAGATTTTTAGAAGAATATTTCAGCTCTGTAGGTTCATACAATGCAAGTGACTGTTGACCAAAACTTTGAAGCTCCAAAAAGCATGTAAAGGCAGCATAGAAGTAATCCATAAGACTCTTTTTCACTGTACATCTTGCCATTGTATCCTCTATGCACAGTCACGATTTCAAGCTCAATTGCATTTCCTTGTGCTTGATGCATACGCAGAGTGCTAGATGACACTAGGAAGTGTAATCGAGCTTGAAATCATGATTGCCAAGGAGACTGCAGATGTCAAGAGTTATATTTTTTTCTGTTCTTATCCAAAACTGATCGGATAACTTCATGATTCTGGATTCTGGATTACCTTTATGCTGCCTTTATGTGCTTTTTGGAGCTTAAAAGTTTTGGTCACCATTCACTTACATTGTATAGACCTATAAAGCTGAGATATTCTTCCAAAAATCTTTGTTTGTGTTGTGCAGAAGAAAGAAAGTCACACACATCTGGGATGACATGAGGGTAAGTAATGAGAGAATTTTCATTTTTGGGTAAACAATTCCTTTAAGCATGATATTGTACTTTCAGTCCAGTACAATATTTGATCACCCTGTCAGGGTCTATTTGTGATGACGACCTGCTGACTGTACATTATCCCTTACTTATTTTGCAGTTCCCAGTCTTTTATTTCTTCTAAGACTGAAAACTCACAACTCTCATGGCGCAGTAGATTAAGTAGTAGTGCATTGCCACTGTTGATAGATTGTGAAGCTTCTAAGCTGTACTGCTCTTCATGGCCACATTAATGTTTACTGCAGGCATCAGAGCACATCCCACCAGGCTATGAAGCTGTGTCCCTGTTAGAGGCCTTGAATGGGCCCCTGAACCCGTCTCCATCTGCTCCTCCAATTGAGGGCCTCACCAGGGGCCATGTTTCTGGATCTGTGCCCACATATGCCAGTGATAGCCACCACACGCCCACACGCCCCCTCTCTCCACTAGAACACTCTGTCAACTCTAGCCAGAATGTGAAACACAAGAAGAGTGTCTCTAAGTAAGTGAGCCCTAAGTGAAATATTAAGGCATTGAGCACAAAGTGGTGTTGCATTTCAGTGTTACTGTACTTAAAAAAAAAGATTTTTTAATTAATGTCTACAAAAAATTGGCTTGGTATTTTGAAAATAAGGCTTCTTTTTTTTTTTTCATGTGAAGGTTAAATTATGGCAGGTATAAAAAAGGCATATGAGAGTGGATGCTAATCATGTATTCTGGTATATCTCTAGATCTCTCTCCCAGAATTCTTCAGTGCTGCCAGAGGAGGAGGACGAGAAGTCATGTAGTGAGATGCAAACGTGCAGGAGAAAACTGCATGCAGAACAGCAAGAGGTAAAAACATCTCCAATACATCTATAGCATTTATACCTTTTACAATGATCAATCCAAGCATCACCTAAATGACAAAGTTATGTTACTCATGTACATAGCATAAAATATATTTTAGGCATATAGTTTTGACATCATTATAAAATATTAAGTTATGTTAATCTTAAGGGCCCTTGATATATATGATATATATATATATATATATATATATATATATATATATATATATATACACACACACAGTATGTACAGTAAATATTATATTATATTTTGTTCTGTATTCTGCGGCAGTCTGGAGTGACTCCAGAAAGTGACAACCTCACCCTGTCATCTTCGGGAGCCATAGATCAGTCTTCCTGCAGTGGGACCCCTCTCTCCTCCACTATCACCTCCCCAGAGGGTACAACTCTTCAGTGCACTTAAGTTAACTCACTGTAACTTGCACCAGAGCACCCTCATTTACATTTGCTTGTCACTTCCTCTCTTGTTAAGACCCAGTTAGCAGCAGTCTGGCCCAGTCTGTGATGTCAATGGCGTCATCTCATAGCCAGCACTCTCAGATCAGCACTGACACACTATCTTCCATGTCTGGCTCCTACATGGCTGGGGCAGAGGGAGAAGAGCCCCTTGAGACCCCAGCAGAGAGCAGGGCCCCTTCCCAGCATGAGGGTGAGGTAAGGGGGTTGAATTCCTGGAAACAAGATATTTCATTCACTGATGCTTGCTATCTTCACATGCTGTCCTGATTCTGATAGTATATTTTTTTCACCACCCCATCATCAAACAACATTCAATAGACTTCTAAATGGACTTGGAAAAAAGCTTACTCAATTTCACACACGTGTATTTATAAATAGAAGAGCTTAATCATTGTTACTATATTACCACTGAGTTACTGTGGTAACAGCATGGTTAATTGCATTAAAACTATTGTTTCTGCCAAAACAAAACATGGTTACTACAATATTAGTAATACAGTAATGTAATCTACAGCTGTGGCCGAATGTATTGGCAGTGACATACATTTTGTTTAAAACTTTAGCAAAGTTTGCTGCTTCAGTATTTGTAGATAATTTTTTAACATGTTTCCATGGTATGCTGGAAAACAATGATAAGCATTTCATAAGTTTTAAAGGCTTTTATTGGCAAAAACATTGAATATATGCAAAGAGTCAATATTTACAGTGTTGACCCTTGTTCTTCATAACCTCTGCAATTTGCCATGGCATGCTGGATATTCTGGATCAAATTCTAACTTATGGGGATCCATTCTTGCCTTATTAGTGCTCGGAGTTGATCACAATTTATGGGCTTCTGCTTGTCCACTCACCTTTTGAGGATTGTCCACAGGTTCTCTATGGGATTAAGATCCGGGGAGTTACCTTGCCACAGATTCAAATTTTCAATGTATTGATCTCCGAGCCACTTCATTATTACACTTGTCTTGTGACATGGTGCTCCATCATGCCGGAAAATGCACGGATCATCACAAAATTGCTCCTGCATCGTTCGGAGATGTTGCTCTTGCAGGAAGTTTTGAAACAATTCTTTATTCATGGCAGTGTTTTATAGCAGAATTGTGAGAGAGCCCACTCCCTTGGATGAAAAGCAACCCCACATACGGATGGTCAGGATGCTTCACTGTTGGCACGACACAGGACTCATGGTAGCGTTCACCTTTCTTCTCCGGACTATTGATTTTCCAGATGTCCCAAACAGTCGGAAGGGGCTTCATCTGCTGTCCAATCTTTGTACTTCCTGCAGAATTTCAGTCTGTCCTTGAAGTTTCTCTTGGATAGAAGTGGCTTCTTTGCTGCTTCTTGAGCACCAGGCCATTGTCTAAAAGTCTTCGCCTCACTGTGCGTGCAGATGCACTCACACCAACCTGCTGCCAATATTGAGCAAGCTCTGCACTGGTGGTGACACGATTCCATAGCTGACTCCTCAGGAGGAGACGGTCCTGTTACTTGCTGGACACTCTGGCATGTCCTTAAGCCTTCTTCACTGTAGTTGAACCTCTCTCCTTGAAGTTCTTGATGATCCAGTAAGTGGTTCTTTCAGGTGCAATATTCTTTGCAGCAATTTCCTTGCACGTGAGGACATTTTGATGAAAATCGACGATGGCTGCACATCTTTCTTTAGAAAAGAAAGTTACCATTGCAAACAAGAACACAATGATTGGAAGCACTTCTTCCCTCCTTTTATAGCAATCAGTCTGCTCTTATAATCAAATCAGAATGATAGAGTGATTTCACCTACATTTTACATTTACATTTATGCATTTGGCAGACGCTTTTATCCAAAGCGACCTACAGTGCACTTATTACAGGGACAATGCCCCTGGAGCAACCTGGAGTTAAGTGCCTTGCAGTGGTGGTGGCTGTAGGGATCGAACCAGCAACCTTCTGATTACCAGTTATGTGCTTTAGCCCACTACACCACCACCACTTCACCTGACTAGTACTCGTTCACACTTTCCCAGGTGCTGCTGATATGATTAATGAATGATGTTAGCTGGTCATTTTGTGCCAGGGACAAAAAACAGTGAAATTTGGGTTTTTGTGATAAAGTTCCTTTTTTTGGGCAATGAAGCTTTTTGCAATTATTTAAAATGCATCTGATCACTCTGCACAATAATCTAGAAATAATGTGAATAAATACCACAACACCTGAAGCAGAAACGAAACACAAAATTTATGCCACTGCCAATACTTTTGGCCACAGCTGTACACACAACGATGCTGAGCCATGGGAACGAGTCTGATCGACAGACCGTGCCTCTAGATCAAACTGTTCTCTGCACTCCTCGACAAATCAACATTTATATAAAATTTGAAAAGTAGTATTAAAATAAATATTAAGAGTGAAAACAGGAAATCAGATAGGAAAATGAAAATAACAGATTCAAACCGCGATGGTTAGGACTACAGAACACATTCACACACAGTCCTTACACCCCACACCACTGCAACAACACCTATTGTTTTTTTAGTTTGTTTGTTTTCTCCCAATTTTGGAATACCCAATTCCCACTACTTAGTAAGTCCTCGTGGTGGTGCGGTTACTCATCTCAATCCGGGTGGACAGTCAATCCACGCATCTTATCACGTGGCTCATTGTGCATGACACAGTGAAGACTCACAGCACTGGAGGCTCATGCTAATCTCCACGATCCACGCGCAATTTACTACACGCCCACTGAGAGCGAGAACCACTCATCATGACCAAGATGAGGTTACCCCATGTGACTCTACCCTCCCTAGCAACCGGCCCAATTTGGTTGTTTAGGAGACCTGGCTGGAGTCACTCAGCACACCCTGGATTCGAACTCACGACTTCAGGGGTGGTAGTCAGCGTCAATATTCACTGAGCTACCCAGTCCCCAGCAACACCTTTTGTTAAGTTTGTTGTATATTTCTGTGGTTTTACCAGACTATCAGGGTACAAATAGCTGCACATTGTGGCAGATGCTATTTATACTGGGGTGTAAATAGACACTCCAAATATTTTATTGGTTAAAATGGGTCTTTGTCAGTATAATCTTTATACAGTAATCATGAGCAGCTGATGAAAAGTAATTAAACGGTATGGAAATTAATTGGTAAAAATGTGTGTGAACCATGTAACAAAATGTGGCAGGTTCAAATGATGAAAGGGGTCTGAAATATCTATTGCCATTGTGCAAAAAGTCAAGCATCAAGCCATACTGTCCCAGTAACTTAACAAATTACATGTGACTATAAATGAAAATGCTATTCTATGATTAACAATGCAAAGTCATTTTCACACACAGTACATTTCACGTTACCGTATGGAGCAGTTTGTGCAAATTAAAATGTGCACTTTACGTGGAGACCATAATTAATGTGTCCTCTGCAGGAAATCCCCAATGAGCCAAAAAACTTTGTGGCTGCCATTCTTGAAGAACAGGATTCAGAGGTGAAACATTAAAACAAATTGTCCAGTTCTAAAGCCAGCTAATTTATCCTAATCACTTACTTCCTTTTTATACCAGTGTTAATTATTCAGCTGTGTCTTTTACGTTCCTTAGGGAAATGATGTCACTGAGGAAGATTGTGGATCTCCCACCAAAGAACAGGGTAATTGTTACCTCTACTAGGATGATTATTGGATGTATTTATGACATCTCCATGTAGATTAAGGAGAAAGAACACTGCAAACATGTGATCTGTAGGTGGTACTTCATCCACAAGAGCTTATAAATCTGCCTACACACCTTTTGTTAAAAAACTTGTGTTTGCAGGTGAGCCAAAGGTTGCTCGCAACAAATATAAAGTTCACATTTGAGATTTTCATGTTTTATTTATTCAGTCCACAGACAAGCACATTTGGCATCTGAATTTCAAAGACATATCCGGTATCCAGCCTTCTACTTATTACCATGTAGTGTAGGGTTATTTTAAAGGGATAGTTCACAGATCAATTAAAATTATTTCATCATTTACTCACGCTCATGTTGTTCCAAAGCGATATGACTTACTTTTTTGCATGGAAAACAAAATGAGACATTAGGCTGAATGAGAATCACCATTCACTTACACTGTATATTTTGTTCATAAAATAAAAGTTAATGGTGACTGAGGCTGTCATTCTGCCTAATTGCTCCTTTTGTGCTTCATGGAAGAAAGGAAGTCATGCAGGTTTGAAAAAAAAAGCATGAAATGATGACAGAATTTTCCTTTTGGCTGAACAATCCATTTCACTGGATTACTGTAATATTTTTATGTCAAGAGACGTTTTCTGTATTTATGCTTTGCTTTTAGTGTTTTATTTTATTTTTATTCTTAATGTCTTGTAACTGAATTACCATTTTGCATAGACATTGCTGCCTCTCTTATTTCTTATGTTGTGTGCATAGTTGGTGTTCATAATGTCAGCAAATGAGAGTTTGTATCAGGGCCTTTATCAGTTGTGTTCCTGTGCATGCACCAATCGCATCCGCTCTGCTTTCATATGACTATATGTGCATACGCCACCGCAGTCATCACTTAACCGCTGCCGAGTAAAATCCTGCGCCCCTCACCGCTTTGCCCCCTTAATGCTGCTTTTACACTCCTCTGCTCTGCCTTGGCTGCTCTTGTTTGACCTCTGACCTCGCTTGCAGGTGGGCGCAGGTGGAGTGAGGTCCCTTGTCCAGAGTTTGACAATAACAATCAGGGGCAGTCTGACACCCACTGTATGACAGGCTTGGACAATGAGCAGCCTCCTGATGGCCGTTTCGCTGGTGAGTGGCAACCTCTGGAACATGGACTTTCTGATTGGAAGGGATTGGGTGAGGTTGTTTCAAGGTGTCCCTTTAAATTAATAATCTGAATTTTAGTCTTCGAGTCTCTGGTTCTGAAACCCTACTGGCTTTCTCTGCTCATGCACTCCCTTACATTGACCCTGCTGTAATTTTGTTTAGCGTGAATTGGTACAACATGGCCTTTATTCCCTCCTCTTTTGTGTTAGTGTGTTTGTGTAAAAGAGAGAATTTATTTAGTGTATGACTTGTATGTACTGTATCTCTCTGGGCCATAATAATGGTTCAGTTCATGTTCAGTGTCTGCCAGCTCAAAGTAGCTTTGCATCCCCCTTCACTTTGTTTATCCCTTCGTGTTTCTGCCTAAACAAGCTCTTCTGCTAGCATATTCTATCAATTCACAACTATGTTACTGTCATCCAGATAAATTATTCTCTCAGAAAGGATAGGAAGAAATTCTATTCATCATGACTACTACCGGTCACAAGATACAGTGGCCCCAAAACGTATTTGGACACTTGAGCCACTCATTAAAATGCATGAATGTCATTGCATTAAATACAACATAATACCAAAGCAAGGGCATCTTCAAACATCTTATAAGAAATTATGACCTTTTCTCAGAACTAACTTTATTTTTCATTTTTACAAGTACTTTTAACCAACTGATTTCAAGGTAATTTTAGTGGGTGTACAGTATGAAGTGAGTTTCCCTCAATAACCAGAGGTTATTAACAACGGACATGTTCTACTAAGTTTTACAACCATCCATCCATCCATCCATCCATCCATCTTCAACCGCTTATCCGAAGTCGGGTCACGGGGGCAGCTGCTCCTGGTTAGTTTCAATAAACTGCTTTACAGGTAAACTTAAAGTACAGATTCCTTACAACAACCCTGGACACCATCATCTTCTCTCATCACCTCAGTGCACAAAGCTTCTCCTTTTTCTCTCTCTCTCTCTCAATCAACTCTCATTTTTTTGTGGATGGTCGATTCTCTCGATGTGCTGTAAATGTGCTCTGTTCTCTCTTTCTGTCTTGTTTTTTTCCTTCCATCATTTCCCATCTCTCGTTCTCCCTATCTTCCTGGATGTCTGTGGAATGGACAGATGAGGACTCGTGTCCTATGCACATTGAGGAATAGGTATGGATTTGAAGCAAGTTTAAACACAACCCTGCTGAAAAGACCAGCAATGCTGGTCACCAGTTTATGTTGTGTGTTGGGTGCTGGGCCCCAGCAAGGGTTGTTGGTGTGCTGGTGACCCTACCAGGCATTTAAACTAGCTTAACCAAACTCATAAGAAAGACTATGCTGGTCTACCAGCTAGACCAGCACCAAACCAGCACTTACCAACGTAAACCAGCTTAGACCTGCATGGGTATTGCATGCTGGTCAAGCTGGTCTTTGAAGCAGGGAAGGCACAGAAGTCGGATTCACAAAGAAATCTCTGCCTTTTTAGCATTCACTATTGTCATCAGTGAGATTCTTTATGGGTTTGCCCTTTTTACCTTTTTGGGTTAAAAGAGCCTTTCATCATTCAGCTTGAGATGCATGGTAAATTTTATATGAGGGACCTTTCATTTATTAATAAATCTTGTAAATCTCACAGAACAATTGATAAAGGTGCCTTGCTTTTAAAGCCGAAGTGTGTAAGTTTATACGCCACCAGTGTCACCAAAAGGAATAGCAAAAATGATTATTGTTTTCAAACAGGTTTCTTTAATACTCCCCCTCTCAATCTCACACCATTGACTGAGACAATGTTTCTGTGTCTGGCTTGTTGAGGTGCTCAAACTAACAGAACAATGTTCTGATTGCCTCACAGTGCCACAAAGTTTACAATTTTGGGGGAAATCACCCTACAAATGGCCTATTTTTAGTTGTCTCTTCATATTAAATAGAAGAAACTACAGTATTTATAAATTTAAATAACACACTTCACCTTTTTCAGCAAAATTAGCCTCTTGAGGAACAGATTTTAACATTGATCTCCAAAGGATGATCCAATTCAAGAAAAAGGTCTAGAGAAGTTTTGATATTTTTTTCTTTATCCTATATATCTATCACGCAATCCCATCACTATTTTAGCTTTCAAAATGTCTTCATACCCTCTTTATTTCACCACTTTTTATTTCTTTGTTTTTTTTATTTCCCCTCTTTGGCCCTGTCCCAAATGGCACCCTAGCCCTTGTTGTACTCTTATGAATCTACTGTCTATCAAATGGGCTGTTGTGCTATATTCCCCTGTAAAGTCTGCATCTGTAGGGGCTCGACAAATCTGTGCATCAAAGCCAAATGTAAAGGTGGCGCTCATGAGCATGCTCCTGAAACTAACATGATAAATGGGAAAGCCTACATTTCAAAACCAAAAGTCCACATGATGTGTGCCATTTGGGAGTGGTCCTTTTTTTTAATCCTGCTCTCATCTGTAACTTTTCACCTGGATTCTCTCTGTTCTGTCTGTTAGGTCTGTTATACCTTGATGTCTATCGTCATGGTCAGAATCCTTTGACTCAACATGTGTCCACCAGCAACATCAACCTTGAGGATCAGGGGGTCACCAATATAGTGGCAAACCCCAAGAACAAATCTCATCGTGGACCCCTTGCTGTGTGAAATTCTCTGTAAACCTCTCTGTTATCCTCAGTCCACCAGGCACAGACCTACACCTCTTCCAAAGAGGGATAGGTTCCTCTGCCTTCATGCCATCTATACCCAAACTTGTGTCCACTCAAAGTCAGACTGCAGAAATCTCCTGATTCAAATCCCAAAAGGGTGTTGAAGGATGTACTATGTGGTTTCCCCTTTCCATTGTGATAGATATTTTAGCACTCTTTTGGTGTTGATACTTATGTAAAGCACCATGTTTACACCAACACTCCACCCACTCATGTGTGGAGATGGAGGGATGACTCAAGCAGCTCTGATGAAAGCCTGAAAAACAAGGACACGGTACAGATTCCAACCTCTGATCCGAGCAGCATTTTAGTTCTTCTCTCTTAGAGAGAAGTCTAATTTCATGTCAGGGCTGTGTGACTATGCTTTGTGAACTCTCAGATAAAACATGTTTTGACACTGTGCTATAATTCACCAATCGTATATAACGCCTATAAACAGTGTTATGATTTGAATAGTCATCAAATACTGTTATCTGAATCAACGGACCCCTTGGGACTTTCCTCATTAATATCACTCTGCATTTGCATGAATCTCCATCTTGATATAGTACCTGGGCACAATTAACAACATTTTCAGGTATAGCTTTGAAGTTAAAATCAAAGTGAATACATATTCCCTGTTTAGTTTTTTTTGTATTTGGTATATTGTGCACTGATTAATCATTCACAATATGATCAGGAACATGCATTAAGAAAGTAAATAGGGTTTTGATTTCACGTTGACTTCAAAGGTGCACTCAGCACTTACAGTGACACCTAGTGGTGTGGATGAAGTATTATTAAAAATCAATAATTTTCAGTTACAAATATCATTGTAGAAATTCACTGTTCACAATCAGCCATGATTAATGTAATCCAACAGTGAAAGTGTCCAGTAGCAAGACAGCTGAGATTAAGTGAGGAGTATTCATCTGGTCATGTGATTCTATAATGGCAGTCCCCATGTAGAATAAAACAGCTTTTATAAGGTTACTGATATGACTAGAGTTCTCATCTCATGTGAGTGGTCAACATATGTTTCAAAATTACAATTAATTTATTTAGAAGTCAAACTTTTTTAATGGGGAAGAAGTCATCTAGTGCACCTCTAAGCTTTCTGTATCACCATTACTTCACTAATCATCACAAAAACTCAGTTGTTACTTTGCCCTAATTTATTTTTAAAACGCCATAATCAATCCTTCACAAGATAAACTTCAGAGCAATAACACATATTTGCTCACATTTCTGCCCTTGTCAGTTTGCTGCAGCTAATTTTGAGCTTTACGTACAGCCCTACATGTCAAAAAGACACAAAGCTACTGAGCTGCCTAACCTGTGTTGCACATCGTACTGGCCACGGAGACGCTACTGAACTGCTTTCTGCAGAGCCTTCTGAAACCTTTTGTACAAGGGAAATGCTTGAGAAAAACTGCTCATGAGGTCCACATCTGTGGTCATACCTCAAATATTGCTATGCTAACTGTTACAAAGCTAATGTCAAGCTCTTTGTTCATTGTTTAAAAAACAAGTATTAATTTCATGTCTTAGGTACAATCTTGCATATACCGTATATTCTTCAATTAGTGATTTTGCACCTAAGACTTTAGTATTAAAAGGGATAAACCCTGAATGAAGCAAAGCTGAAGTAGCTCTTTAGAAGAGTGTTGTTGAACTGATATTGACTGTTTTACCAGGTACTTGTCAGTGACATTGGGTACCATTGATATGTTTTCCTTTTGAAAAGTATATTGCACTTTCCCATATCTATAGGGGTCTCTTACTGAAAGTGTTTACTAAGCTCCATTTTCCTTTGATTTGAAAAGACATACAATGAAACTGCAAATGTAGGAAAGACATTGAAAAGTGTGCCACTAACTTGAAAAACAATCAACAGCATTCAGTTTTTGACAGTTTTGCCAAACCGAATGAACAGTATTTAAGCTACCTTTCTTTTATGTTGCACCAGTGTATTGTAAGTGAAAGATTTTCTGTAAGTAAAATAATCAATCACAGATCTGTTTTTTTTTTTCTTTCTGTGGGTTCTCTTTCCAAATCCTTAAGGTGATGTGTGTCACTTTTACACACTTAACCTTTAATATCATTCCCCCAAACTCTTTAGCTGAGCCAGTTCTCTTTATATCATAAGAACTTTTCTGGACTATCTGATATGCTGATCAGATTCACAGTACAATCATACAGTATAGTCAGTATATAATCTCTCTTGAAATGTCTATTGTACCTTGAGAACCAAAAAACTTTTTCCTTTGTGTGGAAACTTTTAATTTTCTATTTTTTTTTTATGTTAGCTTAGCTCTTGTTATTGTTGTTATTGCTGTTAATTGTGTTGTTTATTGCAGTATACATTTAAATAGTGTGAAATTGATTCATTTCTAGGTCAATGGGACATGCACTAGTAGATTTTTCCCAGTTGACTGCGAATATGCGGTGCATGTGGTAAACGCATGGTAGTTGCAGTCACAAGATAATGTGAATCCTCCACCACCTTTACATTTGCACTATTCATCTAGCCCTTCCATACTAAGCTTGCATCACTGTGTAAGCAAGAGGTACTGAATCACAAGACAAGCAATACACTGGTATAATAGCATGTTGACAATACAGATAAACATAGCCATGCATTGAATGTTTTACAACAGAATGTCAGATTTACCTGTAACGCTTTGCCTGAGGGTGCCAGAACAGTCTGTGACATGCACTGAGCATGGATAAAGTCAAAGGGTTTTTTCAATTTCTGTATTGCTTTTGTGATTCTATTCTGTCCTCTTTCTGCACCAGGAGGAGTGACTGTAATCTAATGATACATGAGGAATGGGTTGCATCAGTATATCACTTTTATAGAATGAAGATTACTTCATGTACAAAAACAAAAAAACAATAAACCCTTTCTGTAAAACAAGATTTGTTTGGAGTATGTTATTGCTGGATGATTGATTTTTTAAATATATGTTGTTTTTTTTTTTTTTGCCATTTCCAAAAGTGAACACTTATTTTAAGCTGTCCCACAGAAAACACACAGATTATTGTCTAATTTATAAAACAGTCACAGGCACCAGAGTTGGGATTGGGAGGCAACTTGTGCAGTTATGCAGACTGGGAACCCTTTTTAAATGTTATTTACTGTATTTGGCAAATGCTTTTATACAAAGCAACAAAGCATCAAGGGCAAACGTCCCTGGGAATCATACCCATGACCTTGGCATTGTTAGTGCCATGTCTCCCAACCTGAATAGGAGGAACATTTAAAATCCCTTATCTTTTCAAATAAATGAGCTACTCACATAATGCAATTGTATTTAATTTGCAGACAAACTAAAAGCAACTGATAGTACTTGTTATTCCTCTGTGATCAACAATTTCAACTCCCAGAATCATGGCGCCTGTCCATCAACCACTCAGCACAAACCCAATCTATGATTACCTCCACCAACATAAAAGACAATAACGGGAGTTAATGTCACATTTGTGAAGAAAAATGGCATTCATTACATATGACAAAGCTTTACTGGCTCAAGGGAATTATGTTCTTCCATATTTTTGTCAATCTTCCATCCATAAGTGTTCTCATCTTGCACTATTACATAAACACAGGGTGTACCAAAAGTGGGGCCAGTTGTCAATGTTCTGCTAACCAGAGGTGATGCCAGACGGTTTGACTCTGAGATTCAGATATGAATTCCCTCACTTTTTGTGTCTTCTGTCTTCTGTTTCTAAAAGGTGAGTAACGCTTCCATTCTTTTTCTCACAATGGTAGGATGTTATGAAAGTGATAATTTACATACAATTGAAAATGCTGTTATCATTTACACACCCTCATGTGGGTTCAAACCTGTATGACATTCTTTCTTTCATGGAACCCAAAAAAGGCAGAGTGTTGTGGACTGACAGCCTCAGCCAACATTTACTTTCATTGATTTTAGTTTTTTCATACAATGGAAGTGAATGTTGACTGAGACTGAACACTCCCTAACGTCTCCTTTTGTGTTACACAGAAGAAGGAAAGTCACATGGGTTTAGAACTACATGAAGGGTGCATAAATCATGACAGAATATTCATTTTTGGGGTGAACTATCACTTTAAGATAACTTGCTAGCTTGCAATTGAATTGAACAGTTATTGGGACATTTACAGGTACATCAGTTATTTAGAATACAATTATTTACAATGACCTTTGTGAATGCTCATGCAGAAGGAGTTCTCCCCAAACGAGTATGCAGTAAGCAAGACGTTCTAGACTACTTAAATCTTACCAGAGACAATGAGAAATTCACAACCTGTCGTCCTGCACTGGATTGGATGCATCCCACCATCCTGTACATCGATATTTATCTCTATGGTATCCTCTCGGTGGTGAGTATGACTGCAAACAACATACAAAAGTAAAAATCAAGGATTTTAAATATATAAATATACTGTATATGTGCTAAATAAACTAGCCTTGCCTTAAAATACCCTTTTTTTCAGATTGAAAAGTCACAAATCTTTGTACCTCTTTTATGGATGTCTGTGGTAAGTGTTGAAAAGGATGGCTCAACAAATCTGCTTCCTAGATTGCACTGTGTACATAGAACAAGCTATATAATAACTGGTTAAATTTAGCTCTGACAAAAGCTCTAACTTTTGGTCTAAGTGTATTCATTTTTTATTTGATTGGTAAGATCTGGAACAACGAGCGAATCTCTTGGAATCCTCAGGATTTTTGTGGTATTAACGAAGTGATTTTACCAAAAGAGATGCTTTGGAAACCAGATCTCTTTGTACTTGAGACGTGAGTATATATTAATGATATACATTTTGTTACATAATACAAACATTATATTTTAGTTGAAGTTAAAGAGGTAGCAGTTGCCCTAAAGCATCTAGTGAAAATCAATTGACCTCATTGCCAACATTCTGTAAAACAATACCTTGTTTGGTAATTCAGGATTACCCTGATATTAATCATTTGCATGATTTGGCATGCCCACTGCATGTTGCTAGTCTTCAAAATGTATGATATATCTGGGCAAATTTGCTTTGACATAAAACTAATTTTAGCTGCTATGTTGGAAATCATATTGAGGCTTTTTCCTTGCCGCTGTCGACTTGCTTTTGTAAAGCTGCTTTGATGCATTCTGTACTTTGAAAAGTGGTTGAAAAAACAATTGACATGACCCACACTTTGTTTAGTGCAGAGAAGGAAGATGGACCACTGAGCCCATACTTGTCAATTTCTCATGATGGAAAGGTGATAATGGAAGATGACCATAAAATTGTCAGCACCTGCACAATGAATATACACAAATTTCCTTTTGATACCCAAACTTGCCACTTCACAGTTTCTTCTATTAATCACTCAGGTGAGTAACCACACAAGTGAATTCAAGTGCAAAGTAAATATTCCATAAAACCATACAGAGAAGCAATCACTCTTACTAAACAAAGGCTATTTGCCCCAATGTCTCCGATTGTCAGCTTTATTGTGTTTAGATTCAAATGAATCTTTAATATTATTTGTATCATAATATTGTTCCTTTCCATAATCAATAATTCCCTTTAAGCTTTAAATGTTTTAATTACACTGTACTTTCCTTTATTTCAATTAACTGCTTTACTTTATTCTAAACAGATGAAGAAATAAAGCTGGTTCCTGCCTCAAATGCGTCAAAGGTGACACAGACAGCTCGAGAGTACCTAATGACACAAGGAGAGTGGGAGTTCTTAAACATTTCAGTCTCACACCAGAGAGAGAATTTTAATGGCCGAACATTTGAAATAATTAAGTACACGGTATTAACTCGCCATACAGTTTACGTTATAATGCTTCTGCATTCTGACAATTTATCTTAAAAGGGATAGTTCTTCCAAAAAGGACAATCCTGTCATCATTCACTCACCCTTATGTTGCTCCAAACCTTTTCGTTCTTCTGTGGAATGCAAAGGAAGATGTTTGACAGAATGTTAGCCTCAGTCACCATTCACTTTCATTGTATGGGAAAAGATGCAATAAAAGTGAATGGTAAATGAGGCTATTATTCTGCGAAACATCTCCTTTTGCATTCTACAGAAGACAGGAAGACATACGGTTTGGAACAACATGAGGTTAATCAAAAGATGACAGAATTATACATTTTGGGTGAAATATACCTTTAAAAAAGACCATCATTCTTGTACCATGTTGAGAGATGAACTAAAATATGTAATTCTTTGAGTTTAGATTCCTTTTCGTCTCTTCCTTTTCTCTCAAGATCTCCATCAGAAGGATGCCCTTGATGCATGTCATCAACTTTCAGCTTCCTATATTATTTTTTCTCATTGTGGACCTAGCTTCTTTCTTAATACCTGACAGAGGGGAAAAACTATGCTTCAAAGTAACTGTACTATTAGGTATCTCTGTTCTTCTACTCCTCCTAAATGATATCCTGCCATCCAAGTCTCACAAATGTCCTCTGATAGGTAAGAGTTCTTTTAAACGTTCAGTTCTGTGCTCCTTATAACAGATAAGCCTTTTCACATAATTTTTTCAAAGGTTTAATTCATACAGGATATCAGAGGTATTAACTCCAAGTTTAGATTATCCTGATTGTTTAATGTAAACTCTCCCTTTTTTCTTTACAGCAATGTATGTCATTGTCATCTTTTCTTTCATGTTATTGAGCCTTCTGGAGACAATTTTGGTGATACACTTAATAAATCTGAACTCTGAACAAGACGGTAAGGAACCTATTCAGAGACCTGAAATTCTCAATACATTACGACTTGGGGGAACTGACACCCCCAATTTTGAGACAGGTAAATTACACACATTTTTACAGTGCATGAAACAACAAAATTGTTTATATCCTCCTCTATGATGTCAAGTACTGAGATAAAGAAACATGTTTTGACTTAGTCATTGACGAATGTTTTCTTTCAGATAAAAGGAAAGCTGACTGTATTTCTGAATTGGAGGCTCCCTTTGAGTCTCTGGTGTTGAAGGAAATATACAAAGAAAAAATGAACGATGTGCACCTATTGCAGATTATCCTGGAAGAACTTCAGTCCCTCAAACAGACTCTGGTTCTCTATGCATGGAAAGACAATAACCATCAGAAGTACTGGAAAGGACTGGCCAAATGCATTAACAGAGTTTTTTTTGTGTTCTATCTCAGCTCTATTTCTATCTTCCTTTTCATAATTTTCCTAGAGTGGAGAGATTAGTGATTTCTGACTCTATCACTGAGTTGAATGCTACTGTTTAAAATGACATTTTAATTGCCTTAAATTAATTTTCCCCAAAGCTTACTATTAATATACATGATGCAGTGACGTTGATAAAATGGTGCATTTATTTTGAGTCTTATCTCCTGTGTCTTACAGTATGCTTGCCTTGTGAACTGTACTGTGTGTACACTTTATGAAATGACCACGCTTCATGCCATGAAGGGGCTATCAAATGAGACAGAACATATGAGAACTCTTTACACAATAAAACATTTAACACATTTTTAGATCCACTTTGTTTTCGGCTCCTAATATTACAATACTAATTACTTAATTGACAGCCCTTATAAAATTGATCACGACCATAATTTCTTTAGAAATATCATAGTTACCCTGCTGAAAAAAGAGCACAAAAACAGCCTAAGCTGGTTGGCTGGTACAGGGGTGGGGGGCAAGTGGTGGGTGGGCAGGCTTCTGGGGACCCACCTCACTGGGCTGATAGTAGCTGGTTTAAGCAAGACGTAGCTGGTTTTAAGGGATAGTTCACCCAGATGTTATATATTTTTTAATCTAAATGTTAACTATCTGGTTTTAATGAACAGGTTGTAAGTTATTTAAATATATAGCCTAATGAATAAAATTCTGAGCAATCAATTCAAATAGGCTAGATATGGCATTTGTTTCAAATTATTTATTAGACAGGGAAAATAAAGTGGTTGCACCAGCTGCCCGTCAACCGCACATCTCCAGGGCCGCATTGGGTATATAAATGCTGATATTATCTAGCCCAACAGCCTCTTACATTAGCAGTTTGCAGCTGGAGGCCAGCAAGCTTGTGGCTTTTGGTGGAATAGGGGCATAAGACAATGACTGTGTGGGCTTGAATGCCAGTGAGTGGCACCGCCACCCCAGGCCCACCAGTGGCTATGCTACCTATTTTAATGTTTTAAAATCTTAATTTGTGTTCAGCAGAAGAAAGAAAGTCATACACATCTGGGATGGCATGAGGGTATGTAAACATGAGAGAATTTACATTTTTGGGTAAGCATTCCGAAGGCAAGCTCGGACATCCAGACGCTAGATGGCGCGGGCGGACATCCAGGCGCGAGACACGCTGTCAGTTTGCTGCGCCTCCTGTCACGCGCGAGCAATGACGTGGATTTTCATCCATTGCAGTGAGAAATCAGTTTTAACCCACTGCGCTCGGCTCTACTACTACACTGCAGTGAGACCGGACTGTTCTTTACCATCTGTAAGAAGGTAACAGCTTTCAATTAATGCAACTGGTCATAATATTAAAACGTTGCCGATTTTTCATTGGTAAAGTAAACTTGCCTTACCTTGGACAACTATTTTACCTAGTCCAACCATCTACTGTAGCTGTCAAAACTTCTTACGTTCATGCTAATTTCTTAGTGCATTAGAGCCTTGGTCTGCATGCTCAAATCCTTCTGTTTTTCTGTTCGCTAAACATATATCCTTTTCTCATATGTCCTTTTCACACAGCTTGTGAGGAACAACACAGCAACATGAGTAAAGGCAAAGTTGAGAACCTTAAAGACAAAATAGATGGCAATGAGCTTGATCTGAGTCTCAGTAACCTCACAGATGTGCCAGTCAAGGAACTGGTAAGTATGGCTATACAGTTTTGCTCAATTCAGCATTATTACATTGTTTTTCCAAGCAGCAGTGAAGGAAACTGTTAATCACAGAGCCAAAATCACAGATCCAAATTAGTCAGCCCTACTTGCTTAGTTACCTTGTCTTTATTAATTACAAAAACATACAGGGTATCTGGGATTGTGTTATCACTATCTAGACTAAAGCTTTAATCCTCCACTTCAGCTCCAGTGTTTTAATTTCTCCTGTGCATACACAAAGTGTACGAAAACATTGATCATTGGGAAACACTTACTTTTATGCATAAACAGGAATTATGTTAGTAATACATTTTAACATGAAATGTTGTATACCTTAACATTAACACATTATGAATTAGCATAAATTAATAATAAACAATAGTGCATTTGTAAATCAAACAAGATTAACAAATGCTGTATAATATTGTTGATTTATTAGTTTAGGATGTATGAACTAACCTAATGCAGGAATTGTAACATTATTGTAAACTTTATTGTGGTGTGTATTCTAAAGAGTTGATCTCTGTCCAGGCTGCACTTCCAAAGGCAATGGTTTTGGATCTGTCCTGTAATAACCTCACAACCCTGACTGTAAGTAGCAACTGTAAATAAATAGACATATTAAATGCCTGTTTATCTGTTTATAATGAATTTGTTGTGCATTTGTTTGCTTCATTATTTTCTGTTGTTGTCATTATTACATCACCAGCCGGAATTCTGCAGCTTGACTCATCTTATCAAAATTGACCTGAGCAAGAACCAGCTAGTCTGCTTACCGGAAGAAATCGGACAACTCTGTAATCTCCAGCACCTGGATTTATACAACAACAAACTGAAAATGCTTCCCATTGGCTTCTCTCAGCTCAGGGTGGGTAATAATTATCCTCATTAGTAGAACATGCCATGTCTTAACTTATCTTAACCTTAAAGGGAGAGTTCACCCAATAAAGAAAAAATCATTGAGCTACTCGCTCGCATGTTGTTAACCCATATGACCATCTTTTGTGAAATACAACAGGAGATGTTAGGCAAAATGTCAGTTTCAGTCACCATTTAGATTAATTGCATCTCTCTATGGTGATGGAGACCAACATTCTGTCTAACGTCTCCTTTTCTATTCCACAGAAGACAGAAAGTCATTCAGGTTTGAATTAACATGAGGGGTGAGTACATTTTTGGGTGACTATCCCTTTAATATTTATACTTAAGTAATGGAAGTAAAGCAGCAGATTGTAATGGAATGAATTTGTTTGTTGTAGAGTCTGAAATGGCTGGATCTGAAGGATAACCCCTTGGAGCCAACCCTGGCCAAAGTTGCAGGGGATTGCTTGGACGAGAAGCAATGCAAACAGTGTGCATCCAGAGTAAGCGAGTCCCAGAGATCAGTTCCTTATAGTATAAATATGTTTATATATATATATATATATTTGTATATGTGTACTTTTCTGTGATCAGGTTCTCCAGCACATGAAGGTTCTGCAGGAGGAAGCCGACAAGGAGCGAGAACATCGACTTTTAAAAGAGAGGGGTAGGACAGGCTACCAATCTGAAGCAAAGATGTGAATAAGAACAGATTTTGTAATCCCATTGATTGCTATTATGTGTTGTTGCTGTAATTTTTCTTCCCTTATAGAACTAGAAAAGAAAAAAGAAGCCAAGCAGAGAGAAAAGGAGGCCAGAGAAAGGGAAGCACAGAAGAAGAAAAAAGCGGAAGAGAAAGAGAAGAAGAGACAAGAGTATCAAGCACAGATGGCTGCTCTTGCTGTACAGGAACAACAGAAAAAGAAGAAAGAAGAGAAGAAAAAGAAAGCAGCTCAAAATCAAGGTATGTTCAAACCTTACTTGAAGAAATATTCCACTACTTTGCACTTTTTGTTCACTGTTTACTTTGTGTTCATAAAACATTCAAGTATTTTGATCTGTGTTTCATAAGGTTGGGTATCAAAAACTGGTTTGTATTCAGAAACAGTTCAATTAAATAAAATACAGGAACTCCGTAATTTCATGACATGTAGTTCCATTATTGGTTTTTGAAACCACTGATCCGGATAGAAGACTACTAAAATAATCTGTGTTTCCATCTGAATCAAGTGTGATGAAAGAGTAAGACCGGTCACAGATAATGTAATACAATGAAAAAATAAATAGACAACACATTTTTCTATTTATTGTTCTAATTTACTAATGAATGATTCTTGAACCAGTCCATTTTAACGGAAACGTTCAGAAGGACTCACAAATGAATCATAGACTAACACATTGGTTTAAAATGGCACATTTACTTACTGAACCGTAAGTCATTATTTTTGGTCAAATCCAACTACAAAAAAAACAACAAAACAAAACCTGTTACTGTGTCATGTACTTTACTAAAAAACAGAATAAATCCATTAGTTTTATTTTGGTCTCTTCTCACCCAAAACCGATTGGATCACTGAAGTGAGACCTGTTGTATTTACTGACTGGTTTCTCATATGATGTGTATTTAAAGATATACCCACACGTTAACTTGCAATTCCCATTCCTGGTGTTACAAGGTTGTCATTTGTGTGATCCATGTGTTTATGTTTTAAGTTTTACACTTCCTTTCCTACAGCTAAAAAGACAAAATCAGAGTCTGCACCCAAAGCCAAGCGGTCCTTGTGTTCCCTGTTCTTCTCACTCCTCCTAAAACTCCTGCTCCTAGTCATTGTGGGAGTGTCAAGCTTCTTAGCAGTTTGTCAGTTGACTGAACTAAGGAAGGAGGCGTTCTGTGTTCCACTTAACGTGCACTTTGAGGAGACTGTGAGATGGGCTCAGGGTCTGGATGTCGTGCAGCAAATCGTTAAAAAAATGTCTGATCTCAGAGCATAAGTTTGTGTCCAAGATGACAAATCTGATCAGGATCCATCCTGCCCAGGATCTGAGCTGGCAGGCGACGCATGGGGACCAAGTCACAGACCGGTCAGCAGAAATTCCTATGGAATTGTTTTTCCTGTGTTGTGTCTTTTAAAAAAAAACAAATACAATAATCCATGTAATAACTATGGACCAGCCTGTGAATGAAAGTCCTGCTTGTATGTTTTTAAACTGCCAAAACAGGACAGGAAAAAAGGACTTAAACTGTTAATGAGTAATAACATTTGTGACCTCTGGAGTCTTATGTGACACTGTATGACGTCATTGAAAAATAAAATATTTTCACAAGCTCTCACGTTTATTGTCGGTGATAAAATCTCAATCAAACCTTCAGGAAACTGAATGAGTTTGTGCAATGACTGCTTTCTATATCATCAGCTTTTTAAACCAAATATATCACTGAAATCTTATTTAAAAAAAAAAAAGAAAAAAACCTATTGGTAATATTTTTTTTATTGTTAGTCAAAAATGAACCACAAACAGTATTATAATGATTGTATTTTTGATCCAAGGAAGAAAATACAATAACTTTACTACAACAGAAACAGAACTTAAAGGATTTGTTCATCCAAAACAGAAAATTCCTCATTTACTTGCCCTCAAGCCAACCCATATGTGTATATCTTCTTCTGCAGAACACAAACTGAGATTTTTAGAAGTATATCTCAGCTCTGTAGGTCCTCACAATGAGCGTGAATAGGTGCCAACATTTTTAAGCTCTAAAAGGACATAAAGGCAGCATAAAAGTACGACTCCAGTGGTGTAATCCATATCTTCAGAAGAACTACGTTACGTGTTGGTGAGAAACAAATCAATATTGTCCTTTTTTACTATCAATCTCTACTTTCACTTTCTTCTTTAGTATTTGGCAATTTGCTGTCTTAAATGTATATCACCACCTACATGGCAGGGAGGAGAAATTATAGTAAACAAAATACTTAAATATTGATCTGATACTCACCCACAATTATAAGATTGCTTCTGAAGACATGGATTTAACCACTGGATTTGTACAGATTACTTTTATGCTTTCTTTAAATGCATTTTAAAGCTTCAAAATGTTGGTACCCATTCACTTGCATTGTGATGACCTACAGGGCAGAGATATTCTTCTAAACATCTTTGTGCGTTTAACAGAAGAAAGTCACACATCTGGTATGGCATGATACATGGTATATAAATTTTTGGTTGAACTATTCCTTTAAATAAAATGAATAGTTAAGAGATAAGCATAAGACAAGCTGTTTTATTATTTTGTGCATTTACACAAATAAGTACAATAATAAGATAAGCAACAACAACAAAAAAAGACTATATAATTTTATGTCAATTAATCCATCAAAACAACATGCAGTATGTAGATTGAAAGATAAGGCCGGATTGGTTGTTTTACAGCCCAGTCTTCATTTCCATGCCTTAAAATGTTAAAATCACAATATGATAAAGATACAGTTTTGAAAGTTTAGTTCACATTTAAATCTGAATTAGTAAAATTCAGAAATATTTTGTTACACACAACACAATGTGATTAACATTAAAAGATGTCACCTACTGGAGGTACTTCAGCTTTTTGTGACACAAGGAGTGATTAATTGGTTTTGTAATGAACATTTCATTAAGGCTATTATTTCACAGAGATATTGGTGGGATTGTTGCCTGTCTAAAGTCCCGAGCTTTACCATATTCTCTTTGCTGCATGAAATCCATGTTTCCAAACACAACTTTCTGTAATGCTTCGTTCACAGTGACCCCAAGAGTGACCTCCCTAAAAACTTCACTGATGGAGAGCTGTAGACACACACACACACACACACACACACACACACACACACACGTTACGGTATACAAGATTTAGATGTTATGCCAAAATGACAGTAAACATTTTTGTCTTTCTGAAGAATCAATGTTAAAACTGTTAAAAGACTTGTCAGGATCTTTGGACATAAACTAATGTCAAGGTTTTTTTCATCAGGAAACGACGATAAAAAAGTGAGACACCCCGAATGTCACTGTGTAATTCACACTATGTTCGGGTTCAATTAATTGCATAAGTTTAAAGGAACAGTTCTCTCAATCATTATAATTCTCTCAATTTTCTCAACCTCATGCCATCCAAGATGTATATGACTTTCTTACTTCTGCAGAACACAAACATTTTAATAAGAATATCTCAGCTCTATAGGTCCTCAATGCAAGTGAATGGTAACCAAAACTTTGAAGCTCCATAATGCACACAAAGGCAGCATAAAAGTAATACATATGACTCCAAAGGTTCATTCATGTCTTCCGAAGCGATTTTGGGTGAGAACAGACAAAAAAAAAATATTCTTGCCAATGTAGTCTCTAGGCACAATCATGGTTTCAAATTGATTACACTTCCTAATGCTTGATGTATACACGGAGTGCTAGAAGTGTAATTGAGCTTGAAATCATGATCAACAATGACACTGCAGACTTCAAGATTTATAGAGAAAAAGGAGTTATATTTTGGTATTTTCTTACCTAAATCGTTTGGATCACTTGAGAAGATGGGTTAAATCACTGAACTACTAAGGATTACTAATATGGATTATTTTTATGCTGACTTCATGTGCTTTTGGAGCTTCAAAGTTCTGGTCACCATTTACTTGCATTATATGGATTGTAAAAATCCTCTTATCTGTTCAGCAGAAGTAAGAAATTCATACACATCTGGGATGGGATGGTGGTGAGTAAATGAGGACAGAATTTTCATTTTTGGGTGAACAATACAACAACCAAATTTTTGAGGAATATCAATACAGGGCTACCTTGCAAGTACTGTTATCTAACATAATATTTTCTTCTGAGTAAAGTAATGCTCCTTACCTCTCGGAAATGGAATTTCTTGAACATAGCTATGCTGATTTTGTTATCCAACCCAATCTTGACTTCAAACTTTCGAATTCCAAGTTTGCTGATTCCTGTTGAGGAGTGAGACCATGAGAATACTGTTCACATAAAGAATAGTCACTAGAATAATGGATCCATATCTCATCTGCTTCATCTTACCATAGCACATCATCATGCGTGTTACTTCTTTGCCGAGTCCTTTTCCTCTGTAGTAGGGAACTAAAGGAAATTATGATTTGAGGTTACTGACAGACCAAAGTAAATCTTAATTAGTTCAAAAGCACTTAATAAACCATAACCTGCGATCATGATCTCCAGCTCAGCCAGGGAAGGGTCGCTGGGGTCTGTTAAGAAAATGTTGACATCTCCCACCATGCATTGTTCTTCTGGTATACTCGGATCTGCCCATTTCTGCTTATCCAAGATAATGAAGGTGCACTCTATGGGAGAGCGATCGCAGATGAATGAACACAGAAACAGATCAGGGGAATAGAGACCATGAAGGAATGTAATCAGGACACTAACAGGAAACATGTGCATATGTAAAGTGGAAGCTCACTGTCATCATCTTCTCTCCAGCTACTCTGCATGTCATACTCTTGCTCCAGTGTCAAGGGCTCTGATGCAGTCAGCTTCTGCAGATCAGGAGAGGACATCCATTCATGATATCTGAAAATGTTTAAAATGAGTTAAAAGGGAAATACAACTACAAACAGAAGTAAATTACAATCAAAAATAATTGCCATCTGTGTTACTTCTACTATGCAGAACATTTTCCTGTCATCCATCACTTCTTTTTTTTCCCCCACATATTTTTTGCTGATTTTTTTTTACTAAAGATAAAATACAAATCATACATAAAACTAAATAAGTAGATTAAATAATAATAATAATAATAAAACACTGAAGAAAGAAACAAATTACTTAAAAAAAAAAAAACTAAGAGAAAAAAAACAGGATGTTGGTTTCAAAAAACATTTATTTTCAAACCTTAATTAATTAATTTACATGTTATATTTTATTTAAAATAAAAAAAAGTAAGAAAGCTAAAACATCACCACCTCAATTTAGGTTTTAAATGAGATAAGACCTCATATTTAGTTAAATAATTATGTAAAAAAATTTAAAATCAAGATTCGGAAGAGAGCAATGTAGCCATATTAAATTATAATATTTTTGAGCAAATCTACGTTCACATTCCAAAATTTTATTTCAAATACATGATGCGTGAAACGCTTTACAATTATAAAAACGATCTACTTTTTTCTTCTACTCAGAACAGTTGCAGTGTTTAATCATTTCAATTTTGTCTGAGATTTTCTGTTTACTTTAATGCATAACACATTAAAATGTGTGACGCAAAATGATGGAGCATGTCTTAATAAATTGGGCAAAATGTTCGGCTAGTTAGACAAAAAAATGACATGCTGGATCCATTTATAAATACCTGGGAACATGATCTGCGTTGTAAGGCACCAGTACAACCTTCTGTCCCTCCAGTAATGTATCTTCGTTTATCCTCATAATAAGCAGCCTGTAAAATAAAGTGTTGGATGACTTGATTTGGCACACTAAACCAGTTGTTTATCTTTTCTATCAGTCCTACCTCGGATTTGGTCTTGGATGCAGAATGGGTGCTCAAATAATGTCCATCTGTTTAATTTACGTACATTTTCAACGCATGATACAATAAACACAATGTATGACAAATATAACGAATTTCAATGAATCCCAACTCACATAAACAGCGGCGCATTTATACTGCGTCAGCAAGGTGTCGAAAAGCTAGTGTCGTTTACGTTCTGAGTCACGATACGGCGCAAGATTGGCGCTTCCCCGCAAACTTAAAAAGAAAGACTTCAATTAGATTTACTGGCTGGACATACAGTGTATTGCCGCAATATGTCATACGTAAATACAGTTAATAGTTAATTGTTAATTTTCTTTTCATTATTATTTTTATTGACTCAGAAATGCAAACTGTATTCGTTTTTATAATACCCATCCAACGTAACCACAAGATGGAGCTCAATGTACAGTATTAATATACATAGGACATCGTACAAATTCCTGGTGCGTATTTGGAGTTTACTAATAATTAAACTTTACTAAAGTTTAAAATACTCTACCCTAAATTACCTTGTACAATTTTTGGATAATAATAATAATAATAATAATAATAATAATAATAATAATAATAATAATAAAAACCTGCCGATTTATTAAGAAAAATTCCATGTGCTTCATCATATTTTCCTCTTTAATTGATGTTTTCTTGGGAATAAGTTATTAAATCATCATCCTCCAGGAAGTGACTTAATTTTGGAGGGAAAACAACAGCACAGTTACTAGTAAGTTTTATTTATGGTATTATTTGGTCTCACTCTTAAACACTCCATTCAGTTTGATAATATTACATGAATCGTTATGATGATATCAACATTTCAAAAGGTGTTTAAAAATGTCAAATGAACTTGAAGTTGACACCCCGATGTAAGCAAACTCTCACCCTGTCTTCTAAAGGGTGTAAATTATGCCTTCAGAGGGCAGTTTGAAGGGAGAATAATCATTAAAGCCATGCAAAGCAGGGGTGGGGGCAGCACCTTTCTCCCATCACTATCTTGTGGGCTCTGTGTGTGTGGGGGGCGGCCGATCAGGTACCTTGTCATGCCGCCGTAGGTGGCTGCCTATATCGCCAATATATAGTGATGCAAAGGCTGCATGGATCTTCATGTATGTAAATAAGTCATGAGGTTTAAATTATTTTAACAGCCACTAAACTTCAAAAGTAAAGTCTTTCGAAAGGAATAGGGCATATGATCCTTTCTGAATGGAATGCACCCTCAATCTCTCAATCCTTCAATGGGGAATGGCAAACCTTAGATGTTGATCATCGTTCTATTGGGTTCCATCCAGTCAATCAAGGTTCCCACAGTCTAGAGTATTGCTCTTTGTTAATGCAAATTTCTATAGAATATAAGCATATAAAAAATCCTTATCCATTAGTTATGAACAGCCAAAAAAGTCATGGAAATTCAATGACCAAAAGGTGTGGGAAGTGGGAACAATTACCACTTAATATTCTTGCCAATCAAGTTTTAAATAAAACAATTTAAGTGCCTGAGATTTACCAGAGCATATTTCTGAAAGCCTGGCATACCATTTTATATAAATACTTTAAATTACAACACAAGCATATTCATTTTTATGAAGTTGCAGAATTAAAAAGAAAAACACCCTACAGCTCAAATAGACAATGGTACTGGGCCAGTGATGGGAGAAATTTGTCTGGTCCAGTATCTGTGCTCTACTTCCAGGTATTCATGCCTGACATATTTACCCATTAAGATTTCCTTCTACACAGGATTACTTATTTTTTGTTTTTCACTGAGCTCTTTTTGTGATTCCCAAATGAAACACCGGGGCCAACAGCATTAGAGGCCAACTTCATGCTGAAAAGGGCAGTTTGTCATGTATCTGAGTTAGCAGGCCAGGACTGTTCTTAAAGTGACAAGCTCTTCAAATGTGTTTCCTTTCATCCCTGTCCAGCTTGACATTCTTTATGGACCAGTGGGGTGTTCGCCACCATGTACCTGCCACCTCCCTCATGCCAGTCATCCATGGCGTGAATGTGACGAGCCATCACTCAACGATAATGAAAGGGATTCATTCAGCTCACTCGCTGGCTCTCTTTCAATTCATTTGGGAGTTGGGACAGAGGCATTATAAAGGTAGGAGATGGGCCATTTGTAGATGTATGAATGAGAGAAAATGTAGCGTGCACTTTGTGTGTGTGTGTGTGTGTGTGTGTGTGTGTGTGTGTGTGTGTGATTTCAGCTAAAGAAGCACAATTAATGATACAAGTGTTGTCAGATTTTATTCCTGATTTGAAATATGTTACTGGAATGTAATCTTGACCTACAGTTTAGGAGATTTTGTTTTCCCCCTCTCAAGTAGAGGAGCTGTAGCTGCATGACTGGAAATAGCTTACCATTATGGTCGCTGAGTGAACTGACTTGCCTTAAAAGAGCCTTTGATTGGATTTTGAATTGAATTTGCTACACCCCACAGGATGTTGAATTGAAATTTGAATTGTGGAGTGGAAAAGGAATTTACTGAATTGCACTTTAATGACATTCAACACAGTCCCTTAACAGAGGATTTTTATCAGCCCAACATAAGAGAACCAAGTCTGATTGGAGATAAGAGAAAGATTTATTTTAGTGAAAGTCTTACCCCATAAAATCTAGCACAAGTTGATTATTTTTGTAATTAATATTTTTCAACATTATGATCGTTCCCGACAAGGCCTGTTGCACTGCAGAAAATACACAGGAGAAATCAACAGCTTTATGGAGCATATCTTTGAATGCGCCATGATTGATGACTGTCCTCCCTTGTCATTTAAGAAATATGTTGAAGGTCTGTCATGTATTGTGATGGCTTTATATGCTACATTGCAATGAGTATCTGTAATGCATACATTCTTGTGTCTATACATGTCTAACATGGGACAAAGGATAATTTTATCCCAAAATGTAAGTTGACTTACCGACCACATCATTATCTGCTAAGTATGGTGCCACAGCTGCATTTTTAATATAGCTGAAATGATGATGTAGAGAGATTGCACAACAAAATATTAAACCAAGTGGCAATTTTTTTAAAGAAAGATAACACAGTTACATTTCTTTTCAAGTGCTATTTTGGTTCTAAATTATAACAATAATTATATTGTTCAATATTGAGAGAATTTGGAAAACACTTTCTGGTGAAGTTTTTCAAGCATGTCCACAGTTAATGTGATGGACTACACCTGTGATTACTCTGCTTGGGCGTGAAATTTAGGGGAACTGACCTCATATACATCCACTAAAATGACCTTGAAACTAGCTGGTTAAAATTAATTGCTAAACAATTGCTCAGTAATTTAAGTATGTTCAGAGAAATGTGGTTTGCAGATACCACTTGCTTTGACATATTGGTATCTAACTGAATTAATTTCCTTTTAAAGTGTCCAAATACATTTTGGGGCCTCTTTAACAGTTATATCACATATATCAGTTATATGTCACCTATTTAAACTATAGTATATCTTTTGTGAAAACCAAAACAAGTAAGTGTCTTCTACAGTGATTGCTTTGCACAATTTATTCTAGTATAGTTGACCATGCCGCCAATTTGATAATATTGTCAGAGTAAATCTTTGTGACACTCTGCCTACCCATATAAGAAAATAAGATCTCCACTGAATAATAGGATAATTACTATATATCACACCTATCCTTCATAAGCCTCTTTTGTGGAACATTGTGATATGCAGGATCCTGACTTGAAATACCCTCTCAATTTATTTTATCAGGAGATGAATGCAAAATTTAACATTACTCCGACTCTGATGTGAATTGTAATTTTCTAATTTCTTGTTCCTATTTTGCATCATGCAAGAAAAAATGTGCTACTCATTCTTTGCCCTGAAACCATATAATGGAATAAAAGTAAGGTAAATTGGTGTGAAATGTGTTTCACCAACCCCAAGTTATTACCTTTGTGAAAAGCTGCTTCGGTATTTTCAGGAATTAAACATATACTGCTATAGCATGGTTGATTTTCTGACTTGCGTCACTGTTCCGTTGGCTGCTTTGAACTTTATTTGTCTAAATCCTGTCCTAAGTTGGTAGCAAAACCTTTGCACGAACTAGAGACAGTTCAGTGCTCTTGTGACATCTTCAGCCTGAAAAGACACACTTATACATGGCCAACCCATTCCAGTGTGCCTTTCAACACTAGTGAAGGAAACATGACAATCAGAATCCAGAAATGTGTGCTGCATGGAGCTTCATGTATGGTAAATAAGACATGAGGTATAAATTATTTTAACAGCCATTGAACTTAAAAGTAAAAGTGTCGTATAATGGTTCTACCATTGAAACCAAACCAGTAATATATTGATATCATCTGTAACCATGTTCTCTTATTAGGTTTAATTTAGGCTGAACATTTTGTAAGTTATACCAAAACATATATTTAAAAGCCAGCTGAAACTTAACGAAGTATGTAATTATTTTTGTCACTGTTGACAAAAATGCAAATTAATCCATTAATGTTTAATAGCCTAAAGTATTGCCTGCAATCTCAGAGAACAACTGAACATAATTGCACTTGTGTTTTATTATTGCATATTGCAATTATTTCCATAAATCCTGATGACATAAGGTTTTTAATTTTAAGTTCTGTGCATTAAAAGACAGAAAAGAAAGTACAAAATACATGTTATAACAGTTTAAATGTTGCTCAAAATGTATTAACGTTTTTAAATACTTCCATATTCATGCTTTGTCACCGTAATTAAAAAAGGTGCAACAATTTCAGATTTTCAGAAACAAATTTTGATCACGGTTATAATTAAAAAGCCATTGCATCTTCAACTTATGTCAGATTTTATTAACAGTGTTACGCCCCCACTTTCCTATATGCTATTATGAAAATAATTACATTTCTTGGGAAGGTGGGTTAATTGGAAACTGATAATACATTTACTGATAAATTAAGAACAGTTTATTGTATACGAAATTTAAAGGGATAGTTCACCCAAAAATTTAAATCTGTCATCATTTACTCCACCTCTTGTTGGGTAACAATTGTATGACTTTCATTCTTCTCTGCAACATGAAATCAGATATGCAGAATGACAGGCTCAGTCACCATTCACTGTCATTCAATCATCTGAAATATCCTTTTAATAACAATATCTTGATAATCTACCAATTATGTCAATGGTTGTAACAAAAGTAAAGAAACCACAAGAATCTAAGTAAGCTACCCTCTCTCTCTCTGTCTTTGACCTTGAGGGTTTAAATATAAATTACAAGAACTTTGATTGCATAATCATGTTTATTTAAGAATCTCTTGTGAGTCAGTGTTCAAGTTTAGTAAGATTATGAGTCATTCTTGAACACTGATAGATCATCCCAGTTTATGCTCTCAAAATTTTCATCATTGCTATCATTTATGTTATTTTTGATGGGACACCTGTTTTAGCATGGCTGCGTGTGCTGCATTTATGAGCCGTGTGTTTTTTAAAGTATTGAAACATTGTGGCGGCGTAGTGGGAATGCAACAGGATGACGTGGCAGATGGTTTATTAGAGCTGATCTCAGCTGGAAGGCCTGAATTACTGTGGGTATGTGACACTCTCACAGTCTGGTGCAAGTCACATACGCGCATACACACATGCACACAACTTGGCCATTCACTAATCCCATAGAGCGTTTCCAGATCACACAGTGATTTCAATGACCACATATGCTGGACCCATATTCATCACGCACAAACATTATAACCACTGTCTATTCATCAGAAGTTCCTAAATGTTCTAGAGAAATGCTTTTAAAGGTTAACATTTAGTGAATAGCTAATGTTGCAAAATTTCATAGTAAAATAGAGCCAAAAATAAGTTTGAAACAGCATAGCCTACTGTTTGCGAACAGTCACACACCATTTGCAAGGAGCATTTAAATATGACATCATCTAATATGACATTAAAATGTGTTATCAATTATATAATTTCATATAATTTTCAAACATTATATGAAAAATTATTATTTCGTTATTTTACTAACCCAACTAATGACTCGTCGGCGCTTTATCAGTAGGTTGCACGACACGTGAAGCATTTTTTTTTAGCTTTCACTTAAGAAGAGTTGTGCACTTTTTATTTTAATATATCTCTTTACATAAATACTATTTTCCACTTAAAAACTATAATTTTGTTATTTTACTCACTGATGAGCAAAAGGTCGAGGCAGAAATGACCATGTACCTGCAGGAAATGGCCATTGATGGGGAAGAGGACCCGCTGACTTGGTGGAAAACGAACGACAAAAGGTTTCCGTTCATGGCAAGATTAGCACGGAAACATCTGTGCGTGCTACCAGTACTCCATCAGAGCGGGTCTTCAGCACAGCGGGTAGTGTAGTTACTCCAATCCGCAGCTTATTAAAACCAGATAAAGTGAATATGTTGGTATTTCTGGCCAGAAACATCGAAATTTAAACATGGTCTATGGTGAAAGATATTAGACTTTACGGATTTTTCGCCATCCGTTGCGGAGCTATTAGATTTTGCATATTATTTTTTAAACGTTCATTTGTGTAGTTCATATGACCACTTTACAATATTTCAATAACATAATTTATTTTGTAGCCTGTGCTGAAGTTAATTGTGCTGCTAATTATAAGTGAAATGTTAATGCCGAGTTTCGGTCTGAGTGTTGTTCCCGTTTTCCTGTTCTTTATTTGTTGTTCTTCTATGTTTTAATAAATGTGTGTTATTCATATTCACCTTGTTTCTTTCATTTGATTTGACATTGTGGATTTATGGCCAAGGAAATTTTTCTTTGTTAAGAAAAAAGTTATTTGACATTCGCTGGTCTGGGTTGATCTTAAACTGCCGCTTCAGTGTATACAAGAGCTATGTGACAATGAGCAAGATTTTCTGAGACACTACAACTACTAATAATTAATTAATAAAGGCTATTTTCTTGTAGCCTACAACATAACATATTTTAATCTAAATGTACAGTGTAAGACATGTAAAAAAAAGACAAGAAGCTAACAATGTCAAGATCAATATTTGTGTAGCCTGTCTGACACGGTATTTTCACAGACTAACACGTCACGTCTCTGGCATATACTACAATATTTAAAATAGCATATATGCATTAGTTATATTCTCAATTTAATTTACAGAGCAATCCCTGCAAAGTTTTTAGGTTAACTATAGAAGAGACTAGGATTAGTGAGTCACACTAGCAAGAATCGCAAAAGGGGGCGTGGCATCACGATGGTGGCTCTACATCGTGATGTTGGTCAGCCATCATCGGCACAACCCTACTTCTCGATGATTAAAAAGTAAAAGTAAGATTAAGATTAAAAGTAATATATATGCAGTAGACAATGTGTCATTTGTAATGTTTACCTTTTGCATTTATGGTGCTAATGCACTAACACACTACTTGGCCATAATATGCACCGGTTACACTCTTTATTGTAATTTATGATGATACTACTGCAAAGATGGGTGTACAAAAGAGTGTTATTGGGCAGAATGCAGACAAAAGAATGAGGATATCATGTCTTGGGCAGATGTGTGAAAAACCTAGAGTTCTAGCAAACTTGCCGCAAAATTGACACTCTATATTTTCACATGCAAATGAGCTTACTATTCGCCTCTAATAATTGCCAGAAGTTTACAGCTCTTCACCGATAGTGGTGAACCTGCAGTAAACCTTTGGTGACAATGAAAAGTTTGCCACAAAACTCATTTGCATGTGAAATTATTGAGTTGCGAATTTGTGGCAAGTGTGCAGCAACTCTAGATTTTATTGTAAGAATGATTTTCAGCTGCATATGGCACATGAGTGAAGCAGCATATCAAACAAAAGAGTGAATGGGCACTTAAGAGTATTTAATTCCTGTAAGAGATTCGATTCCTACTATAGACTAACAAAGAAACTTGCATTACAAGTTTTTTCGAAAATGTCTCTATGCGAACAATCGTACAGATGTTGGTAAATTTGCAGTAGCTCGCTAATAACTCTGCATTCTGGTGTGTTCATGATGACTGAGCCTAACTGACTGAACAGGAATTAACTGTCAGCCTTAAAGTAGGTGGAGCTCCAGGTCACACCTACCGATGACAGACACTAAAAATGTGTTTAGTTTTCAGTTTTTCTGAAAGTTTGCACTGGCAAGCTGTTATGAACCAAAGACGCCTTCTTTATAGCCAGATTTAGTTCTTAATTATGTCACACCCGTTCATTCTTCAATTTCGTATAATGTGTCTTCTTATACCAGTGAGGCTTTCAACAAACAACTTTCCTTAAGTATAAAAATTAAGCTGGTAACTTGTACTGCTGCGTACTTATTGATACCTCAAATTATGCTCCTTAGACAAGATATGAACCCATATCTAGGGACCAAAATATCATAGAGACTTTCTCTAGATATTCTCTATTGACTTGGACCAGTAAGGAACCTCCTTCCAACTACTCAGAACACTCAAGCAACTAGCTAACAATGAACTTGAAACCAACCAGAACACCCTAGCAACCACGTAGTAATGCCCTGGTGACAACTCAGACCACACTAGCATTGAATTAAATTCAACTTTGTCACCATAGTTAAAATAACAAACAGAATTTGTAATAAATTCAGCTCACCAAAGTGTGATTTGAATCGAAAGTCTATAACTTCAAGGATTAGCCACTGTTGCGTTATACACTGGCCTCCGATACCTTCCACATTACAGAGACTGTGTTTGGGTGACCTCTGAGAGAAAGGACAGATGGCGTTGTGGGAGAGGGGTCTTTGTGATCACACTGTTCACCCTGGACCACCATATCAATGGCAAGCCACAGTCTCTTTCTGGAAGATATGTCAGGCGTATTTTCTCTTTGGCTTGTCTGACGTGTCTTTTTGAGGACACACTGCACAAGCACAGCTAATTAGAGGTAATAAAGTATCAGACATCAGGGGGACAAACACACTTGTGAAAATGGCCTCACGCCGAGTACAATATTGCAAGGCATGTGAAAAAGCTGTCTCTGTCACACAAGGGCAGGGTAGAGAGGTGGAGTGGACGGTCTGACTACAACCGGCCATTCACATATTCTAGGAATTTAACCAAGCTGTATTCTGAGCACCAATTCTGTAAAAGGTCAGAAACAGAATAGAAATAGTAAAATAATCAGTAATAATAATTTTAATGTGTATGAGAGGTGTATAGGAAACACTAATATAAAAACAGATCAGTGTGGATGTGGCCTTAGATGGCAGCAAATTCATGCAGCATAATCATGCTGTCTACCTTTGTGTTGGGAGTGCATATATGATGCCTTAAAATCTAGGCAGCTTAGAAGTATTTGGAACACCATCTGTATTATTTGGCTTCTTTAACTTTCCTAGCTGTTATTTCCAAATATCTTTCTTATTATGATATGCTAGTCCACGTCCAAAGCCAAAAAGACAATGACAGATTGAAAGAATTCAAAAACTTTCTGTGAACTATGTAAAAATTGTGAATTATTCATGCATGGCTCATCATAAGGGATTGTCAGTAGAGGACTAATCTTTAACTGAGGCTTAGTTCTGGGGAAATGAGGTCCATTTAATGAGATATGTAAAAGATAATTATGATTATGACCCCCGAGATGCAGAGTTCTCAGTGTAATTAGAGATAAAATTGCAGCAGGATATATTGTAGCCTATAGGCAAGACAACAAAAGACCAATGTGTAGAAAAGCTTATTAGATGGGTGGTTATAGAACTGTGTCTCTGTATTTTTCAGGGAATCAAGCTCCCCTAAGTTCAGTTTTTGTCATTGTTAATGCTATTATTATTTATTTACTAATTATTTATTTACCACAGTTGTCTTCTGTGTGTCATAGGGAAATAATTAATTATCTCATTAAGGGCTTTCATGATCATGTCATATAAATTGTCATTTTTTAAGGTGTGCTTTTTTCCTGCTCATGTGCTTTATACACCTTAAGAAGTCATTTTTACATATTTAACTTTGAATATATAAATCAAATAATAAAATAGGAATAAACTATAATTCGTACAATGATTTTAAGGCTCTGCGATGGACTGGCGACCTGTCCAGGGTGTCCCCCGCCTTTCGCCCAATGTTAGCTGGGATAGGCTCCAGCCCCCCGCGACCCTGTACACAGGATAAGCGGTTGACGATGGATGGATGGATGGATGGATTTTAAGGCTTTAAAAACTGTTTTAAATATCAAAATATTTCTAAATACTTAAAATATGTCTCTCTTTTTGGTCAACTTTAGTTTATCAATGTTACATTTAAATGAATCTTTTTCAATGGATATAGTTTTGTAAGGCAGAGACTGCATTGCTCAGGTATCCTGTGTCTTTTCTTGAAAGTCAAGTTTTTTTTTTTTTCAATTGTCAAATTAGAAATGGGACAGCTCTGTCATTAATGTATGTTGTGCTACAAGACTAGACCTAATTCAGTCTCTTGCTCAGGCCGCTCTTAAAAGTTTTTAATCAGTAAATTGCATATTAATTATTGCCATTTATTATTCTCTGATTGGTAATGTAATCAAGAATGTAATAAATTAATCCATAAAAATGTAACTGTAATCTGATGACACATATTACACTGCATGCCCAATTATTAGGCAAATTGTATTCCTCAGGATTAATTTAGTTGTTGTCAAAAAGTGAGTTTTGTCTTTCTCATTGGAATATATAAATGTGCACAATTATTAGGCAAATAAATTACAAAAATAATTTCTCCCAACTCAGTTGTTTATTTTCAATTTTTAGAGTAGGTGCAACAAATAAGCAACGCAAAATGACAATTAAATAAAATGTTTGACCTTTCAAAAATATTCAGTGACCAATATAGCCACCCTTCGTTTCAATAACTGCGATGAGGCTTCCATCCATGTAGTCTGCCAGTTTCTTGCATGGTTCACGATCAACTTTAACTGAAGCAGCAACCACAGCCTCCCAAATTCTGTTCAAAGAGGTCTATTGTCTTCCCTCACTGTAAATCTCATGTTTGAGAAGCGCCCACAAATTCTCAATAGAAATTAAGTCAGGTGAGGAAGGGGGCCAAGTCATTATTTGGGCATCTTTGAGGCCCTTGCTGGCTAAGCAAGCAGTGGAATACTTGTGCATGTGATGGAGCGTTGTCCTGCATAAAGATCATGGCCTGCTTGAATGCTGAGGACTTCTTCTTGTACCACTGCTTGTAGAAAGTACATTCCAGAAACTGGCAGTAGGTTTGAGAGTTGAGTTTCAGTTCATCTTCAACTCGAAAGGTTCAACTAACTCATCCTTATGATAGCAGCCCTTACCAATACCCCTCCTCCACCTAGCTGGCATCTGACTCGAAGTGGTGCCCTGTGTCCATTAGTAATCCAGCCATGGGCCCATCCATCTGGTCCATCAAGAGTCACTCTCATTTCATCTGACCATAAAACCTTTGAAAAATCTTTCTTCATGTATGTCTTTGCTCAGTCTTGATGCTTCAACTTGTGAATATATTCAGTGGTGGTCATGTTTCAGCCTTCTTGACCTTGGCCATGTCTCTGAGCACTTGACACCTTGTACTTCTGGACACTCCAGGTAGGTTGCAGTTCTAGAATGTGGTAGCATTGGAGGATAATGGGTTCCTGGTAGTTTCACGTTTTATTCTTCTGAAGTCTTTTGCAGTTATTTGCACCTTTTCTTCTCTGTGTGTTTTTTGCATCCCAGTTAAATATTCGCAACAAAACGTTTGATTGTCCGGTGGTCATGCCTCAATAGTTTAGCTATTTCAAGAGTTTTACATCTGTGTGAAAGGCATTTTAAAATATTTGACTTTTCGGTGTCAGTTAAAACACTTTTTTGGCCAATTTTACCTGAGGTAACGAAGCTGCCTAATAAATATGAACACCTTGATATAAGGTGTTAGTCCCTTTAGCCACACCCTCCCTCATTACACAAATACATACCACCTGAAAATGATTGAATCCAATAAGCATTCAAGTTTAAATGGTTTGGAATTGGAAAATATGCATGGAAATATTGATAAGATCAGAATACTCACTTGCCTAATAATTGGGCACGCAGTGTGTACAAATGTGATAAAATCCAATTAAAAGTAAAAAAAAATTTGTAATCTAATTACATAATATGTAATTCGACACTACCCAGCACTCCATTTAAATTGAGAAGGGTCTCTTTAAGTCTTCATTTTCCCGTCAAGAGGCTGAACAGTAGTGACAGTCCATGTCTCTGACGACAATTAGAACCTGACACGGACCAGCTTTTGAATATAAGGTGCAACCTTTTCTCCTGATGAGTGCTATCTGATGGACATCAGATGAAAGGATAATAACATTGCATTGAGGGCCCTTTTACGGTCACAGGATGTAAGACTGATGCTCTCTGACAATGCCAGTCCCTATTGTTCCTCATATGATGGACTGACTGAATAATTGATTTATACAGTATATATAGGGAGGCCAGGGCTAGTTGTGACACTTTTTCTCCAGTTAATTTTTCTCAGAATTGGTTTAATTTTTGTAAGTCAATACCTTAATACTAAGAGATAATCCACTCAAAAATGTAAAATCATTAACTCACCCATATGTCATTTTGAACACATATTGTTTGTCTGTCTTTCTTTCTTCCTTAGAACACAAAAGGAGATGTAGGCATAATGAGAATCGTCGTCATGCCAAAAAATGCAATGAAAGTGAATAGTAACTGTCAGCCCCTAATATTCTGTCTAACGCCTCCTTTTTTGTTTCACAATTAATTAAAGTTATATGGGTTTGGAACGATATGAGGGTGAGTAAAGTGTGTTGTGTGTATGTGTCTGCCCTAAAAGAGAAAAACTCAGAATTCAGAGAGTGTGAAAAGGATTTAGTCAACCTGTCGCATGATTCAATAACTCAGGAGACTGCGCCACATATCCTTACATGGATGGGATTGTAGTCCGACAAAATTGTCAGCCAGACATGCCGTTCCACCCAGTGTTCATGCACCATGGGTGCATAAACATGTTCATTACAACCAGGTCAGTGGCAAATATTGTCATGAAGTTTAATGACTCTCATTTCTTCATTAATCGAGCCACGGTGTTGAAACAGGGGGCGCTGGAAGCGGAAAAGCAATATTTTGCACTTGTGCATACATTTCTGCTCTAATTAATTTAGCTTCTTAATTAGGCTGGTTTGATTGTAATGTATTCAGTTGATTAATGATGCTAAAGGAATGTTTCAGTCTCATCTGGAGAGCAATTATCGGTGCACCCGAGCTCTAGTGCACCTGTCAAGCTCTGAACTAAACTTTCATATACTCAAATTCTGTTACATTGCTTGCTAGAGGGACTCTGTGAGGTTTAAAGGGTAGTTCACTCAAAAAATTAAATTCTCCTACACAATCTCACAGTGAAATAGTAAGGATTCATATGACTTTTCTAAATTTGCCTAATTCGTGTGATATAATATGCCTGCACTCATATGAATTAGTACGACCTTTACTACAGCCAATGATGGACAGTTACTTGCTTCTGTCACACACAACAGCTTCCTTTCATGTTTACACACTCTACTGATCGGTGAGGTTTAGATAAGGGGTTTGGGTGAGGGCATAATATTAATAAGCATGTCCTTGACACCTCGCTCGTGGAATTTGTGCTTACTTCCGCATTACACATCCGGCCATTTGCATGTGATGAAATTGGACGAATTCATACAAACAAAATCTTACAACTCGTAAAATATGAACAAGTTTTTGGGTTCATATTTTATCGGGTTGAAATTCTCTCATTATTTACTAACCCTCATGCAACCCCAGATGTGTATGACTTTCTTTTATCTGCAGAACACAATTGAAGATTTTTAGAAGAAAATCTCAGCTCTGTGGGTTCATACAATGCAAGTGAATGGGTGCCAACATTTTGAAACTCCGAAAAAAGGGCAACATAAAAGTACTCTAGATGACTCCATATCTTCTGTAGTGATATGATAAGTGTGAGTGAGAAACATATCAATATTTATGTCCATTTTCCTTCACTTTCTCCTGGTTTTGGTGATTCACATTCTTCATGCATTTCACCAACTACTCGGCAGGGAGGAGAATTTATGATAAAAAATTACTTAAAGATTGATCTGTTTCTCACCCACACCTATCATATAGTGTCCAAATGCATGGATTTAATTACTGGATTCATATGGACTACTTTTATGATGCCATTATGTGGATTTTGGGACTTTAAGTTGTTGGCACCCATTCACTTGTATGGACCTACAGAGCTGAAATATTCTTCTATTGTGTTCTGAAGCAGAAAGAAATAATACACATCTGGGATGCCAGGAGGGTGATTCAATCATGAGAGAATTTTCCTTTTTAAGTGAACTATCCCTTTAAGATAATGGATGTTATGGTTTTGGCTCAAATACACAAATAGTGTTTTATGAGGATATTGTACTGATTGAACAAATCCTCATATTTTTCTCTCTTAATTTGAGGAGAGAAGTAGACAATAAATATACTTAACTAATGATGATGTACGTGATCCTTTCTATCAGAGTCTGTGTTTGTAATGTAATGGTCAATTTAAAAAATAAAAAAATGAAAGTAACCTTTTAGTAGCATAGTGATTTGTTATTACCCAACTTTCCAATGTCCATTTACGGCAGGTTGTTGCATCTGTATGTGTCTATGTGCTGATTTGAATGAGTTTGTTTGTCTCGGCCGGATTACAGAAATAGGTGCTATAAATATATGCTCAAAAGAGAAACAGAATGAAAGAGACACAGGACACCACTTTTTTTTGTCATCATAGCTATAGCTGTAATGCTAGGATGTCTCACTTGCTCTTCGAAAGTCAAATCTTTGAAAGAAAATCTTCTGTTGACCAATTCAACCTCATCTACAACCAGTGACATCAATTGAATACCGGCAAACCCTTTGGATATACTGTATGTTAATATTCTCTAATTTCTCAAAATGTACTCTCAAAATCATTTTCTTACTCAATATGTTTGTATAATATAATATAAAAATATATAAACATCCTTAAAACAAGATACATTTATTTGACAAGCAAAATTACGTATGGTATTAAGTCTTGTTTTCAGAGAAATCTAGAAAGATTCAGTGACGTTTATACTAAAAACAGAAAAAACCTATTTGCCAATAGGGCGAGAATAATAAACTTGATTCATAAGGAAAAACATTTTTTATTCACAGCTGTCATGAGGAATGAAAAGGGGCTTGGTTGCTCATTTATACAGACAGCATTCAAGCTGCTCTTGTAAACTGTTGTATTGACAGAACAATTTGAGATTCACTCCTGTTAGTAAATATGGTTGTGAACACTGACTTTGTGAACGTATCCTTATAACTTTATACAGATAATTCTTCTGAGGTTTACTATAATAGTGACACTTTTATAGTGGATTGAAGAAACTGTGTAGATTACGTCATGTGCATGCATGCGTGATGAGCAGTGTGTAACTCTGCAGGCTCTCTCCTTCCGTGTGGCGTGCAGATGTAATCAGGGTGTCTCTCCGCAGGGGTATGATGAGCTCATTAAGATGGATCAATCTGAGGAAGCAGCGCCTGCTGAATTGATAACGCCACATCCATGTCTGATACCTGTTCCTGGCATCCTGGCTCCCCATCGACCAGACATCAGGGCACACTGACATCTAGAGCTCTTCAGATTTACTGCTCCCCTGGAGGGATCCAGGGAGTCTTTCATCTGAGCACTGATGATGGTGGAGGAGCTCTTTAATCAGTGTTATTATTTAGATGATTCGTCAGCTTAATGTGTGGTTTTACCATGTTGCTCTGATATGTGTTGGCAAGTTTTGGGTTTTGGGTGTTGGCAAGGTTCCTCGCTGTTTATAGCCCCTTGGAGGCAGTCATTATGTTTACATGTACTTTTAAAATTCAGTTTCAGTTGGACTAAATCAATAATTTGTCTTTTTAAAATATCATGACACTTTAGTCAGACTAAAATCATACCAGTCTGATTTTTTTTACTCTAAATCTCCACTGTTACTTTTACATCTGAAAGTTACATATTGCCTGTTTATTTTCACTTTCACATCTGCAAATGAAAGTTAAAGTGGATATTTAGAGTAAAAAAAATACTTAATAGGAGTTGTTGTTTTCAGAAGGCTGTTTGAATTTTTTTTTAGTTTTGCAATTTCATTGTGGTGGTGCTAGTGTAACCGGTCCAGCTCGACCCGTTCCGAGCGGGATTTGAACAGGCGTCTCCAGCATGGGAGGCAGACGTGCTAACGAGGAGGCTAAAGGCTATAGCCCCTAAAGACAGTGGCTAGTGTGCTTCTTGAGGTCAGGGGACTGAAGTTATCACATACCAGCTGGATCCCATACATTTACCTCCCTAAGCCTCTGTCACATCCAGGTCACAGCACCACTGTAACCGTTCCTGTTTGACCCGCTCCGAGTGGGATTTGAACCGGCATCAGCCAGCATGGGAGGCGGGCGTGCTAACAAGGATGCTAAAGTCTACAGCCTCTAGCATCAGTCGCTAGTGTGCATTTTGAGGCCAGGGGAGTGAAGTTAACACATACAGTACAGCTATCACACTGGCTCCTGTTACACTTGCACAGAAATTTCAGCATTTCAGCTTTGAAAATGCTAAACAATATTAACTCTTCTTGGAGGATACTGTGAAGTTCGAACCGAAAGTTAGAGACTCCTCAACCTAGACAGATCAGTTGTAATCTGCATCTTTATGTGTCAATTCAACAATTTGGTACAACACTGCAATTAACATGAACTGTATCATATGTCAGACACATCCAGAGACATAAAACAACACTGCTCAGGGAGTGAATCCATAGACTCTGTCTCAGAAGGAAAAAGAGAAAAAGAAATAACATGTTAGCAGATGTATTAATTACTCCACAGCTGTGGCTATTTTTGGGGCACGACTAAACATTTCATCCTACACACTGTGACAGATCGATGGCAAAATAAATAAATAAATAAAACGGAATAGACATTCTGTAGGTATTGGTGTCTGTTGTAAGTTAATAGGATGTCAGTGAAGATTGATGGCTATGCCATTGGGGGAGAGGAGACTTGGAGCTGTGTGCATTTATGAAAATGGGGCAAAAGGACAAGACTAAAGCAGTGCTAGCTTCTGATAGAACAATGTTTAAAAATGTTTAAAAATCATCTGCTCTAAAATGATTCTGGTACAGCTAGAACTTGGAACCTGGTTGCATGTTCTTGCGTTTTAAAGGAACAGTTCACCCCAAAAAGAAAATTGTCATTATTTACTCACCCTCATGTTATTCCAAACCCAAATGCTGTTGTTGTTTTTCCCCAAGCCGGATATCTCTCTCTCTCACACACACACACACACACACACACACACACACACACACACACACACACACACACACACACACACACACACACACACACACACACACACACACACAAAACATGACTTTGGCTAAATTACATTTTGTGGCTCCTTACAGATATGGTATCATGGCAGTCCTGAGGTGAAATGTCCACTGAGTGGTGCTAAAAGTGAATTAAAGTTTCTCCCAAACATAAGAGTATTTTAAGGTTAATTCTAATTAATAAGGTTAGATATATATTAATAAAGGCGGGTGCACACTGTATGATTTTGGCCACAATTCAGCCATCTGAGACAAATTTCGGCAATCCTAAAAGATTTCTCTCGTCGCAGGGCAAAATTGGCAATGCCATTGCCATGATGTTCAGCCTCCGATGAAATTTGGGCAGTGTCTGAAATTTAGCATCGTAGCCATATAGTGTGACTGCTATTCCGACAGGATGAGATATTCCGCTCATCTCACAACCTAATTCACTTGGACAGAAACCTGCTCCGCGTCTGCACCATTGCAATATTTGTGCCCAGTTATCACTCTACTCAAGCTCTTTCAAATGTTTTTCTTTTCATTTAATATAAAACTTTTTAATAAATAAATAAGCAGAAAATACTACGAGAAAAGTGTAACACGTCAGCAATAAATAAATACAGAGCTTACAAAATGAAAATATTTTTTTTTCATTTTTTTCTTTACATTTATCATGCATTTTCTTTAAAACTTTATTTGTATTACTATTTTACTTTTAATCAATTTACTTTAAATGTCTGTAAACTTCTTTAGTTAAGATTCGCACCACTCCAATTTTATTTATAAATCAATAAAAAAGAAAGATTGAACAATTTATACTGGTAAGTATTGATGGGACGTTTTAATCCAAATCAGCAGATACAGTTGGATACAATTATAGAAATCTACTTCAAGATTGTGCATTATCCATAGGGTATTTGCGAGCGTGATATATAATTATGAATTTTCTAAATTTTGCGTGGCCTATAGGTTACTATTCTAAAAGTGGAGAAAGATGTACTATAACCCACATGTTTTAGTTTTCTCCAATGTGAATTTTTTTTTTTTTCGTGCCACAAGTCTTTTTATTTCCACAATGAATATTTGCTTGTGGTAGCTCATTATTACTCTAGGCTACCTAGACAGTTTAAAATAGATAGTTTCAATCGGTGCCGGGTCTTCATCTCGCTTCGCCAGCTCTGCTGTGTTTGATATTTAATAAAATCTGTTACTCTGCCTCCGCAGTTGGATCTCTGGTATCATCCTTGACAGAACAATCTAGCCAGGATGGATCCAGCAGAGGATATTAACCTTCGGTCTGCACTTGCTCAGCAGTGAGATTTGTTGGGTCACCAGCAAGACCAGATCTCTGCCTCCAACCACGCCATAGAGATGATGGCATCACAGCTTGGAGAGTTTACGTCACTGGTGCAATAACTTTGCACACCTCCGCGATACTGGTCCTACTGCGGAATCTTTCGCACTGGTCACAGCAGTTCCCCCTAGCAACGGACGCTCTGTACCCCATCTCAATCCTCAATCCTGCTCTATACTTAGGTGTGGCGGGGTCATGCCGCACATTCCTCTGCCAGTGCTCACTGTTTTTCTCGTTGCTGCCCTCCGCATTCCCCTCAGAGACAGCTAAGGTGGCTTTCATCATAACACTCCTGTTCGGGAGAGCTGGCGAATGGGGAACTGCTATGTGGGACAATGGCCACTCCTGCTGCTCATCGTTCCAAAAATTCTCGGCAGCGCTCCGGCGAGTTTTCGATCGTTCAGCCCAAGGCCATGAAGCGGCAAGAGTTCTGGCTGGTTTGTTCCAGGGCAACCAGTTAGAAACGGCTATGCCATCGAGTTCCACACCCTCGCTTCATCCTGCAAATGGAATGATAAAGCACAGTGTGATCAGATCCTGCATGGGTTATCCGATATATCCAGGATAAAATTTGCGCCTTGGTATTGCCACCCCGTTTTGATGACCAGGTGGATCTGGCCATTAGAGTCGACTAGTGTCTCTCTCTCGTTGATACAGCCTATGTTTTTTCCACATCCCAAACCGGCTGACTGTCACCAACACCCCACTCCTGTTGTCAGGTCATCGGAACTACAGTCCGAGGGGGAACCCATTCAGATCAGGAGGACACGGCTGTCATTAGAGGAGAAGAAGTGGTGTATCACCAAGGGACTCTGCTTCTACCGTGCTGGTGCCGGTCACGTCTCCACGTGCAATTCCACTGATCAAAACCCCTGCAATACAGATTTTCTCCTGGCCCAACTGACCAACCAGTCATACCAGTCTCTGCTTTGGTGGATTCCAGAGAGGAGGGGAATTTCCTGGATGTCACCATGTCTTCAAGATGGCGGATTCTGGTGGTCAAGCTAGATGAGCCCATCATGGCCCATGCCATCAGTGGCACGCCCCTGGCCATCATCACCCATTCCACCAAACCGCTTACCCTCATCTCTGGCAATCACTCCGAACAGCTGTCCTTCCTCCTGGTCCAGTCTCCATCAGCAGTGGTGGTGTTAGGGCAACCATGGTTGGTAATGCACAATCCTCACATTGACTGGTCAACCAATTCTGTTGCTTGGAGTCCGTATTTTCTGTCTCATTGTCTTAACACTGCCGTCTCTCCTTTCCAGTCTTGTGTTTCATTTCAGGATGAACTGGTGGATTTATCTGGAGTAGTTTTGGCATACCATGATCTGAGAACGTTCCCGTGCTGCTACCCTTCCACATTCGTGTTCAACCCATATTTCATGTCTCCATGTCTCATCCTTGACAGTATCTGGATATTCTTTAGCTGGATTGCATTTACACCTTGCAGTCAAATGCATCTTCCCTGTGATCGGTTATTAATCTGATCAAAGTTACCTTTGCAAAATGTAAAACACTACTTACGTATTACATCAGAGGCTGTGGTAACTGGTAAGTATTTTTGCAAATTTTAAAAACATTGATGAAAAACTCATGCTTTCCATCACTTTGACAGTATTCATTGAAGGAAAACTGAAGGTAAATTTTGTGGTTCGGCACTTTGTAAGTGCTAAATATGCATTCCTATTCTTCTGAAGCCATGAAATAGATTTGTGTGAGGAACAGACAGAAATTTTTGTAATTCTTCACTGATTGCCCTCTACTCTACCAATGTGAGGGTAAGTAAATAATAACAACATTTTATTTTTGGGTGAATTAACAAGTTATCTATAAATGAAGTTCAAATTCTATATGAATCATTTTAAAGAGCACCTATTATGGAATTTTGAAAATTACCTTTCATGTAGTGTGTAACATAGATTTAAGTGAACAAAAACATCCTGCAAAGTTTTATATATGAAAGTTCACCGTAAAAAAAAGTTATTGTCTCTCAAAAGTAGGAGTCGACTCTGAGTCAATGTAATGAATCGTTTTTCCAATGAGTCATTTTCCTTTTCGTTGTGACGTCAAGATGAAAAATTATCAAATTGGCCGCGCCCACTCATTGCGCGCGCAGACACCAGGGAAAACTTTAAAACATGTCGACAACAAGACGCTGTTTTCTGAAGTGCATATCAAAAGCGACCTTTTTTTCACTGCCCAGGGATGAGCATGTGAAGAATCAGTGGCTAGAGTTTATATTTACAACTATACCACACAAGTATAGCCCGAACCTTGTGCTGTGTTCGCGTCATTTTAATGACGATTGCTTTACGAACATGAATGCTTTCAAGTGTGGATTCATGAGCCGGTTGATACTGAAGGAAGGTTCAGTACCAAGTTTATTTGGATCAGCTTCCTCCTCCGAATCACAACCTGTAAGTATTATTAATAATTGTTGCTTTTATGTGTTTATTAGTATGCTTAATAAGTATTTGTGTGTGTTGTGTAAGTTACGCTCAGCGCAGCTTCTAGGTCTCCACTGTCAATTTTTTTGAAATATGTGAAATGTTTGTCGATGTTATTGGAGTTGTCATAAAGAATAGAGCAATAACTTGTAGTAATGCAGTGCTTTACCAATATGTTTATGCGTTGGGCTAACGCAAACAATAACTGATTGGGTGTTTACCACCGAACTTTGGGCTATGATCGCTAACATAAATCAACTCAAATTCCTTCTCTGATTTAGATTTTTTTACTACAAAGCGGTGATGGGCATTCCGTTTCCGACAATCTCTGCACAGAGTATACCAATCACAACTGACTGGGTCATCTGACCAATCACCGCAGGTTAGCGTCACGCAAAGGAGGGGTTTGGAAAAATGAGTAGTTGAACGAATCATTTGGGAGTCGGTGAGCAAATCGGGTAAACATAAATGCATATTATAAGACAACAAAAGTGTTTTTTGTCATTGCATGCATGTAAAACTGTTGTTGGGGACTCCCAAAACAATATTAGGAACATTTTAAATGCCATAATAGGTGCCCTTTAAAATTGTAATTTAATTGCCCTACATTGCATTTGAGATGTTGTAAAGCTCTATCCAGACCTATGATGTTGACTGGTCCACACAAATCAAAGTGGATTTTGATTTCTTTTGGTGATTTGAACAATCCCTATACAGTGCATGTTTACCTGAGACTGACTGGGGTAGTGTGGGACCCTTAGGTGATGTATAGCAGGAGTTTTTCTGCATAAACCTGACATGTTATCTCCAGGGCTTCCACACCATCTCGGTTCTCTTAGATTAGCCTCCCTCCCAGGATCATTCAGCTGTTGAGACTGGACCTAATTCTGCTCACACTGAGAAGTGCATTCTCTCTCTCTCTCTCTCTCACACACACACACACACACACACACACACACACACACACACACACACACACACACACACACACACACTTTCTCCCCTTTCTCTGCTTCTTTTGGTTATGAAAACCCACAGAGATTCTTCTGTCGTTTTGAATCTCGCATCCATCAGTCAACCACTCAAGCGGAGTGTTGTGAGTGGGGGTATGGATGAGATGAGTACAATGTGTGTTTGCGTGTGTGTGTGTGTGTGTGTGTGTGTGTGTGTGTGTGTTGTTTATACCTCAGATTGCTGTCCCTGGGCAGTCTCACACACGTCAGAAAAGGAGCCATCTGCCCTCTTCAGAGGATTCGCTTCAGGTCAGCCTCAAACCAAATGTAGGAGATGCTACTGGAAAGCATAATTAACCTGGTTTATTTCACTATTAATCAAAGAGTTGATTAATAGTGTCGAGCCCTGGTTGAAGAGTACAATTCGATATACATTAAGTCTGATGCTGTATCAAAGGCTCTTGAGAGGACAGTTCCCTTCCGAGGGAACTCGCACTGCGTCGTTGAAAACGACTCTTTGGGGAACGCTCCTTAGCGTGCGCCTCTGAATTATGAATGAAACTATTCCAATCTTGATTGGTGTTGCGTCATGACGTAACATGTGACGGCATAACCGGATGCATAAAAGTGACGCCGGCACACAAACACATCAGCTTTCGCTCTTCAGCAAGCGCTCTATGTCTATTGTTTGTCTTATTTGGTGTTGTTTGTCTGATTTAAAAATTTTATGGCCACCGAGCAGTTCAAGAAGTGCGTGCACCCCTGCCCTCGTTTCATTACGGGTAGGGACACACACGCTTTATCTGTGAACTGTTTGGGAGCGCAGCACGCACAGGCAGCTCTCGAGGGATCTGCCTGTGAAAGTTGTGAAGCACTACCCATGAGAGTGCTGCGCTCCTGGTTGGCGTGCTTTGATGAGCACGGTCAGGCTCGCGTTCCCCACGGATCTGGTCCCGCGTCTGTTGAGGCAGCGCGGCGGTTGAGATCGTGGGGTTCGCAGCGGGATCTTGCAGATGAGAATGAGACTGCTACGGCACTTTCTCATTCTTCATTTGAGGATCCCGAGCCTAATGTGAGTGGTGCAGAAGCCCGCGTCGCGGCTTCTTCTGCCCACGATCAGGTCCCAATGCTTGAGCTCTCTGCTTCCGAGGAAGTGGATATGCTCAGCATTGACGCGGACGACCGTGAGTCAAGCACGCCTGTTCTCGGCCACGCTTATGAGGAGCTGGTTGAGGTTGTGACGCGTGCCGTGGCCAGACTTAACATTAGCTGGCCACAAAATGAGCAGGGAACGCTGGTCGGAAGCAAATTAGACGAGCGTTTCCTGCAGCACACATCACAACCCCAGCGCCGGGGTTTGCCGTTTTTCCCCGATCTCCACAAAGAGATCTCGAGATCGTGGGATAAACCACATTCGTCCCGTGTCTCCAGCCCCAGTGTGGTTGATTACAGCGATGTTTTTGGGGCACGGGATATGGGCTATGGGAAGATGCCTGGTGTGGAGGAGGCTTTAGCCGGTTACCTCTCTCCTGAGTCGGCATCTTCCCTTAAAACCCCGGCGCTGCCTAGTAAGCCCTGCAGAGATACATCTGCATTAATAAGCAGGGCTTACATGGCGGCAGGTCGGGCTGGTTCATGCCTGCACTCAATGGCGATTTTGCAGGCGTACCAGGCCGACCTCCTGAAAGATTTAGACGAGGGGGAGGGGCCAACTCGCGAAGATATCGCAGAGTTGCACAGAGCCACAGATCTGTCTCTCCGGGCCACTAAAGAGACAGCCCGCGCTATTGGCCGCTCTATGGCAGCTATGGTGGCCACGGAGAGGCATCTGTGGATAAATTTGTCGGGCATAAAAGAAAAAGATAAACCTTTTCTGCTTGATGCTCCGCTCTCGCCCTCTGGCCTGTTCGGCGACGCCGTTACATCGGTCGTCGACAGGTTTCAGGAGGCGAGGAAACAATCTGCGGTGTTCAAGCAGTTCCTCCCCCGTAGGGCAAAGTCTAAATCAAGTAGGGTGGGGCAAGCAGATCAGCCCCAGCCTTCAGTCAGCTCCTCGCACCGCGCAGAGCAAAAGGAGAGCGTTTCCTCTAGAGCCCCTCCTCCAGGAGCTTGGCAACAGAGGAAACGCTCCCAGCGGAAGCCCTCCAGCCAGAGGGGCGACCTGAGGGACGTCCTTAAGGCTAGGAGGGCTTCGGGAAAGAGGTCCTAACCAGGGTGGTGGAACCTCGGAGGGCTGTCCCCCCCGCTGCAGAGCAACCGAGGTTGTACTCGCAGCGGAGTCCTCAGGGAATCGGTGTCGGTTTCCCGCCATCTCTGACGCTTCGGGCCACATCAATTTCCAGCGAACGCACACCGTGCCGTTCGTGTCAAAAAATAAAAAACACACATCAATTGTGGTCACGAGAACTGTATCGACTAAATCCTGCCGGTGTCCCGCTTCAGGAAGTCGAGAACAGTGCTCGGAAAACACCCGAGACCAGCCTCGAGAGGCTGGTTCCCTTAGTAGATTTTGTAGAGGCATGGAATCATCTTCCCAACATATCTGCATGGGTCCTGCATATAATAAAATCAGGGTACAGACTGCAGTTCGAGCACCACCACCCCCAAATTCTCTGGGGTGGTGCAGACTACAGTGTTTCCGGAGCGGGCTCAGGTGATGGAACAAGAAGTGCAATCTCTGCTGCTGAAGGGGGCCATAGAACGTGTTCCTCATTCAGACAGAGAGTCCGGTCTTTACAGCCGGTACTTTATAGTTCCAAAAAAGGATGGGGGGTTGAGGCCGATTTTAGATCTCAGAGTTTTGAACCGGTCTCTGAGGAGGTTCAGGGTCAAAATGCTTACTATTCCTGTCATCGTGTGTCAGATCAGATCCGAGGACTGGTTTGCCACGATAGATCTAAAAGACGCCTATTTTCATGTATCCATCCTTCCATGTCACAGGAGGTTCCTGAGGTTCGCTTTCGGGGGCGAAGCTTACCAATATCGGGTTCTTCCGTTCGGCCTAGCACTATCTCCCTGCACGTTCACCAAATGTATGGATGCAGCTCTTGCTCCACTGAGACTTCAGGGCATCCGCATACTCAATTATATAGACGACTAGCTCATTCTGGCCCAGTCTCGAGAAATGGCGGTTCGGCATCGAAATGTCATCCTTTGCCACATTCGAAATTTGGGGTTGAGACTCAACACAGAAAAGAGTGTGTTACAACCATCCCAGTGCACAACGTTTCTGGGTGTTGTGTGGAACTCGGTTACGATGCAGGCACGCATGTCTCCTGCACGCATCGAGTCCCTTATGGCGATGGTGTCCGGGTTAAAGCTAGGCCAGGCCATCACTGTAAAGCGATTTCAAAGACTGCTGGGCCTCATGGTAGCGGCATCCAACATTATACCTTTGGGCCTTCTACACATGAGGCCCCTCCAGTGGTGGCTGAAAGCCAAGGGATTTTCCCTCAAGGGGAATCCATTTCGTATAATCACAGTAACGCACAGATGCCTTCGTTCTCTGCTAATATGGAAGAAACCTTGGTTCCTGTACCAAGGACCAGTGTTGGGAGCGTCATGTCGCCGGAAAACCATTTCGACAGACGCCTCCCTCACTGGCTGGGGCGCGGTCATGGACGGCCGCTTTGCCAGGGGTCTGTGGCAGGACCATCATTATTCTTGGCACATAAACTGTCTAGAGATGTTGGCTGTGTTCAGGGCTCTGAGGAGCTTCCTTCCAGACATCAAAGGTTACCATGTCCTAGTACGTTCGGACAATACATCAGTGGTAGCTTATCTGAACCGACAAGGGGGACTCAGATCGCGCCCTCTGTGCAGACTGGCGCATCAAATAATTCTTTGGTCCCAAGGGAAAATACTGTCTATCAGAGCAATGTATATTCCGGGGGTTCAGAATCAGGGAGCAGACATCCTGTCGAGGCAGGGGCTGAGGCCCGGGGAATGGAGACTTCATCCAGAGGTGGTGAAGTTGATTTGGGACAAATTTGGACCATCGGGAGTGGATTTATTCGCGTCTCGAGAGACGTCCCACTGTCCACTTTGGTTCTCCCTCTCACATCCAGCCCCACTGGGGTTGGACGCCATGGTACAGGCTTGGCCGTGGCTTCGCCTGTACGCATTTCCCCCGATCGCTCTGCTCCCGGGAGTCCTGGAAAGGGTCCGCCAAGAGGGCATCAGTCTACTTCTGGTTGCCCCGATGTGGCCGGCCCGAGTATGGTTCTCAGACATAATTTCACTCCTGATAGCTCCGCCATGGCAGATTCCTCTGAGGAGGGATTTGTTGTCTCAGGCAGGGGGCACAGTTTTCCACCCTCGTCCAGAGCTGTGGAAACTGTGGGTCTGGCCCCTGAGGGGGTTCCGTACCTAAATGCTGGTCTATCAGCGGGGGTGGTTGAAACCATTCTTAACTCTAGGGCTCCGTCTACTAGGAGATTATATGGCCTCAAGTGGAATGTGTTCTCTCTGTGAACTGTTTGGGAGCGCAGCACGCACAGGCAGCTCTCGAGGGATCTGCCTGTGAAAGTTGTGAAGCACTACCCATGAGAGTGCTGCGCTCCTGGTTGGCGTGCTTTGATGAGCACGGTCAGGCTCGCGTTCCCCACGGATCTGGTCCCGCGTCTGTTGAGGCAGCGCGGCGGTTGAGATCGTGGGGTTCGCAGCGGGATCTTGCAGATGAGAATGAGACTGCTACGGCACTTTCTCATTCTTCATTTGAGGATCCCGAGCCTAATGTGAGTGGTGCAGTCAACTGCCCGGTGGCTTCAGTTCTGCAGTTTCTTCAAGATCGTTTCTCTGCGGGTCTCTCCCCTTCCACACTTAAGGTGTACGTGGCGGCCATTTCGGCTTTCCATGCACCACTGAGTGATGGGCCTCTGGGGAGGCACCAGCTGGTCATTTGTCTTCTCCGTGGTACATGGAGCATGAGACAGACAACAAGGTCCAGGGTTCCTGCCTGGGACCTGGCAGTGGTTCTCGAAGGGTTATCCCTGGCCCCCTTCGAACCCCTTCAGTCGGCTTCGCCCAAGGACCTGACGTTCAAGATGGCTTTTCTCTTAGCTATTACCTCTCTAAAGAGGGTGGGAGATCTTCAAGCCCTGGCAGTAACACCAGCTTGCTTGGAGTTTGCTCCTGGCGGAGTTAAAGCCATTTTGCACCCGAGACCTGGCTATGTGCCTAAGGTGCCTTCTAACACGGCGCGGTCAACGGTCCTGCAGGCTTTTCATCCTCCACCTCATGTGTCTGCCCTGTCAGAGCTTTGGGCGTTTACCTCGAGAGGTCCTCTTCTTGGAGGAGGTCGGACCAACTGTTAGTGTGTTTTGGGTCACCTAAGAAGGGGCTCCCTGCCTCGAAACAAACCATTAGTAATTGGATTGTTCAGGCTATTATCTCGGCCTACAAGGTGCGCAATTTGCCTTCACCTTTGGCCATAAGGGCTCATTTAACTAGAGGCATGGCGTCCTCTAGGGCTCTCTTATCGGGAGTACCCCTCCAGGAGATCTGTGAGGCAGCCGGTTGGGCTACCCCGCACACTTTCATCAGGTTCTATAGTCTGCACCTCCCTAGTACGCCTGGCACACGTGTGCTCTCGTCCTAGCTGAGTGCCTGAGTTCAGTTTCACTCTAGGGCAGGCCTTTTTTCGGTACGTGGCCTAGTGGGCATTCGTTCCCCAAAGAGTCGTTTTCAACGACGCAGTGCGAGTTCCCTCGGAAGGGAACGTCTCGTGTTATGACTATAACCCTTATTCCCTGAGAAGGGAACGAGACACTGCGTCGTCCTGCCACACCCCTCAATGCCTGAGAGCGGCTTGCTTCATCGCTAAGCTAATGTGTTTGTGTGCCGGCGTCACTTTTATGCATCCGGTTATGCCGTCACATGTTACGTCATGACGCAACACCAATCAAGATTGGAATAGTTTCATTCATAATTCAGAGGCGCACGCTAAGGAGCGTTCCCCAAAGAGTCGTTTTCAACGACGCAGTGTCTCGTTCCCTTCTCAGGGAACAAGGGTTATAGTCATAACCCGAGACGTTTTACCTGCTGAAAAAAAAAAAAAAAACGCTTAAACCAGCCTAAAATGGTTTGCTGGTCTCCAAGCCTGGAAACACAGCAAAAAGTTTAATTTTCTTTATCATTATTTTTGTGTTGGTTTGGTTGTTTTTTGTTTTGCCTTGCAAGGTTTTTGGTTTAGTTTGGGTTGGGTTGGTTTGTTGTTGTTTTGCAAGGTTTTTGATTTAGTTTGAGTTGAGTTGGTTTGTTTTTTGTTTTTGTTTTGCAAGGTTTTTTCTTTTGTTTGGTTTGGGTTGGTTGGTTTGTTTTTGTTTAGCAAAGTTTTTTGTTTAGTTTGGTTTGAGTTGGTTTGTTTTTTGTTTTTGATTTGCAAGGTTTTGGTTTAGTTTGGTTTGGTTTGGATTGGGTTGGTTTGTTTTTGTTTTGCAAGGCTTTTGTTTTTGTTTGGTTTGGGTTGTTGTTTTTTTTCTTTGCTTTTTGTTTTGTTTTGCTTTCCTTTGATTTTCTTTAATTTTCTTTGCTTTTGTTTTGTGTTTTGTTTTAGTTTAAAAAAAATAAAATTGAGATTAACAACCACAAACAAAAACAATGCATAAGATAATAAATCTTCTTTTCAGAAAATGGTTCTTGAATGCATTCTTATGTTTTTCTTTTTAAGCGTAATACAAGTTTTGTTAGTTTATGTTTAAAACATGAAACTACCGATATTAATCAATGAGGTAAAAATAAGTCATGATATAGTCTCTGCAAATATGCTTTTTCATGCCTGAGACTCTTGTCCTAGTGGCCTCCAGAGGTCACTAGTTGTTTAAGAGACTTTTAATTTGAAATGTTGTTTACCTTGCGTCTCTGTTCTGGTTCCTACCCTATTTTTTCTCAGCCGTTTCTCGTTTATCTTTAAATGTAAGGATTTTTTTTTACTTGAATACAAGACAGAAATATGTATTAAGAAAATCAAGCTGGTTAAGCTGGTCTGTAGTTTTAAATGAGTTTTGGCACTTTTCAGCAGGGAGACCATTTGGCCAACCAGTTAAACACCAGCTTGGCCAGGTTGGGTGGACATCTAGACCAGATTAAAGCAGCTAAACTGGTTTATGCTGTTTTTACAGTGGGTTTCCAGGTGCGAGGCTGGGGCTGTATTACAGAAACAACCTAACTCAAGAAACCTATCTTTTCTGTTTAGTCACATTATTGATTTCAGGATCCTAGCTTGAATATGCCAGATCTGAATTTAACACATAAAATATGTGTCTGTAGTACAACACCTGTTTTCTAGTTGGCACTTGTCAAGACACAGATACTTGTGTTTCACACACCTAATCTGGCTTTCACTCATTTAGTCAGTCTATCAGTCACATGTCTGATGTGAACTTCCATCTCAATCTCCCCTCATCCTTCAGCCTGACACCCATGACAGCCAATCCTATTCTTGATTGGGCCGACACTCAAAAGGAAACAGACGAATGGAGTCCATCACCCTCTCTGGCACTGAAAAACGCTATCTGTAAATCACATCACCCATTCCACCTCCAAAACCTGCTGGACAGACAGAGAAACACACATCCACAAACAAACTCAGTGTGTGGAAAATCAAAGTTTATTTATGCAACATCAAACAAACGATTTACAGTCTCTTCTATCCACTTCCTCTGTCCCAGTGAAGACTATGTGCACTTAAACCTTCAAATGGGGTGATTTATCATAGATAAATTCTCTTCTTTTGTAATGCGAGATAAAACAGATTTACTTAAAATACACTTTGAAACTATACAAAGCATAGTAAAGGTGGAAATTAGAGGGAAACTCATCTGTGTCTATTCAGTTAGAAATATCTAAAACAAATTTTGCATAGAACAGTTTAACGTGCAGTGAGGGCAAAAAGTCTTAGACCACTAATGAAAATTGTGACAATTTTAATTGTAATTTGTATTGAAAATTGTACATTAATTTTCAAATATGTTTTGTATGTCTCCCTTTTGCTATCACTGCTTGATATACATGCAGTGCATGATTTAAGAATGCTTTAAATATAGTTAACATCACTAATTTGCTTCTGTTTGATTAGTCAATTATAAATGGTGCATAATCAATATTTTCTTCTGCATTTACATCAGAACTTATTTTTTTTAAGCTTTCAAAAGCCTTATAAATAAATAAAATATCACAACAATAATAATAGTTAAAAACCTCAGAAATAACAGCTTTACTTGTGTGCTAAATCAAGGGTTTAATTGCACTGCAGACTGACCCAAACAGCAGAACCTCAGACCCTTTATCTTTGATTTCAAAGGCTCTTAGATGTTCTGCTTTTGGGATTTTGATGAATGTTTTTGGCCGGAAAATGGAAAATTGTTCAGTGATGTGCCTGAAAGCCCCCCAAACTGGTTACTGTCCAGGGTGGTCAACATGGCTGCATTGAAAGATACCAGATGTCACCTTGATGCCTCTGCTCTCAGCTGTATTGCAAAGCCAACTCTTTGTGTGTATTTGTTTGGTGGCATGGCAGTCATTTTGGCTGCTCAGAACAAAAGGTGAAATTGAATAAAGGTTATATGATCAGTGTGATTACAAACAGACCTTTGAACTGGAACATGCTTTTCGTATTGCTTTCTCTAAGCCTTTAACATCTGCTTATCATCTCCTTGGCATTTTAAATTCAAATGAATTTTCAGCCAGTTAAAATAGCTGTAACCATTTACTCATTTGTTGTTCTTATGACATTAAATGGACAACAATCCATTTTAGTGCAAATCAAGTGCAAATCAGAAACAGAAAGAGAACGCAGAAAGAGGCCAAGCAGTGTCATAAACACAGACTGTTGCACATCATCGGGAGAACAGTAGTAAGTCAACAGCTGTAATAATCATCCCACTGTGAACTTTGAATTTGATTCTAAAAAGTGTTTAGATTTACTGTGAAATTCCCATGATGATAGGAATAGTTCTAACTAAACACAACAACTGGGGGATCAAAGTACCTTAAAGGTTTACTACCTGTGGCACTGTTACTGAATATCAACAGAACTAATAATAAACTCAACTTGATTGAACAGGATGTTGGGTTCAGTCAGAGAGCTGTAATGCTTGGAGAGAATAATACAATAGCATTCACATTCCCCTCAGTGGCAGCTGCTTGGCTTGCACATGCAGCCCTGGAAGGATGTGATTTGAATGCTGCTTGGCTTATTGGCACTCAGTTCTAGAGACATTTTTTTTTAACAATCACCAGAGGTGTAGATACTTTCACCTATCCCAGCTTAATATGCAGAGACAAGTGTATCATTCATTGATTGATATTCCTGAAAACTGCAAATACTGTGGCTCTGTGGCACTTTCAGTATTGCTTTGTTTGTTTTGGGTGGACTGACCACCTGACATAGCAACATAAGCTCAAACGATGGCATGAGTTTTGGGTAAGACTATCTGTTACTTCATCCATTGGCAGACGAAGGGGGTATTTTGAAAGCTGTTTGAAAACAGTTTTCGTTTTTGCAATTCCATTTGGTTGGGCAAAAATTACACCCTTCGGCTTACAGATGAAATAATACTATAATCTAATTACATATTTGTTTGCTTATTTATTTAGTCAGAAAACGGCGATTTATAAATGGCTATCAAAGGAGAAAGATGCTTTTTACCCATATAATGGTGTAGTTATGGTGCTGACTGCTGAAACAAACCACCAAACTGTCACACCCTGAGGTATTTTAATAACATTCATGACCCATACAAAGTATTTAAATCATCAGGTCCACCTGCTAACTGACGCTTGCAAGGTCGGTGGATTTCTGGGATGGGCTGGGTCCGAATATCTATTTCTATATTAGGGCTGTTGATTTAACGTGTTAATTCGGTGCGATTAATTTTTACAAAATATAACACATTAAAAAATGAATGTAATTAGTCGTGATGCCCCCGGAACGTAATAAGGAAGAGAAATGCAAGCTTGTAGTACCACCTTTTTACTCCAGAGGGCAGTAATTGAAATTTCAGCTGTGTGGGCAACAACAAGCCCTCATAATAAATCTTGAACTGATTGACAATTTCAAAACAAGCATATCTGACGCAGGAGTAAATTGACGGGTCCTTAAACAAGCCCTCATAATAAATCTCGAACTGATTGACAAATTCCAATTCACTTGTGAAATGGATTGCTATGAAATGTATGCCAATGATTGACTTATGATCAATAATATGGTAGTAAACAATACGCCAGTGGTGAGGACTCCACGACAGCGCATCCCTCCTCATTCCCGGGTTTCGGGCCAGTGTAACAGGGTTCAAATGGGCAATTTGAGAATTTTAGCATCTCATATGTAGCCTGCTTCAATGCAGACTTGCTTCACTTGAAGCAAGGAAATCTGATTGAGTTAACATGGTCAGTGTCACATATTCGTTTATATTTGATTACAGACCTAGAAATAAAACATTCAATGTTTATTCTTGATTTTATGTAATGACTAAAACGTTCTTCAGATTTCTAGGTGTAAATGAAAAATAAAAATCCTGAGTGAGAGAGGCGAGAGAGAGAGAGAGAGAGAGAGAGAGAGAGAGAGAGAGAGAGAGAGAGAGAGAGAGAGAGAGAGAGAGAGACAGAGAGATGTACCTTGTCACATCCTTTCCCCCTCAGACATACACTCCTTAGTTGTAGAGGCTGGTAGTACTTCAGAATGCCCTCCAGATAAAGAGATATTAGCAATGCTTTCAAGATTTCTCACTTACAATGCTTTAGGGGCATTTTGTCTGTTGTGTGGCCATGGACTCATTAAAAAAATTAGTTTGGGAATTCATTTAAAATGTTAATATAGTTAAATTAGAAATCTTTGAATTCACAACTGCCAAAAGCTGGACGATTTCAGTGAAAGGAGCAAGCCCCAGAGATTGAAATTAATTCTAGTAATGACCAGGGGCGTAGGAACAATCTGAAAATTTGGGGCAGCACATAAAACTTATGAGCTTTGCTCATGAATATTAATTAAGAGATACATTGTTCTCCCAGTAGTTCTACCTGATTTGCTGAAAGGCAGAAGTTGGTAAATAGGCTCTAGCCATAGTGAGATGTTTTTAGACATGTCCTGCTTAAAAAATGGATTTAACCAACCTAAGCAGGGTTGATGGTTTTAGCTGGTCTCCCAACTTGGTCAGACTGTCCTGTTGGCTGGTTTTAAAGGGGTTTTGGACACTTTTCAGTTGATCAGACTGGGAGACCATATTAAACCAGTTAAGACCACCAACCCAGCTTAGGCTGGTTTAATTATTATTATTTTTTTTTAAATGTGTAAGAATCCATGAACATTCAGTGCTATCCTTCTTCATATCAAGAGATTTGAAGTAGCATACTAGTGATCATGGGGCCGTGGAGTGGAGAGGTGATGGCTTTGCATTTAGGAGTGGATGAGCGATGTGTGAAATGGATTTTTTGTGCTCTGCTGTGCTCCTTTCACACTCTGGGCTATCATAAGCTCCACTAATTCAGCTGCATTGCCTCAGCCCACGTTAATTATAGACTCATTGACAACAGCGCTTACTTCGGTGCAATCTACCCACCACGCCAGCTTATTGTGGGTCGACTGAAATGAGATGGAGTTTTATGAAAGCCCACAGAAGACTGCAGTGGTGGCCTAAAGCATTGCTGATGATAATAAGATCCCGTGGCACAGCTCGAAATAAAGTTAACACTTTAATGAAATTGAGCCATATAGTCATGAGTAATGCCAAGCTATGTCAAATTCTTGTCAAAACTTATAAATATAATAATATATAAAATAATATTTATCTGCTGCGGAGTGGTGTGGTGTAGTGGCTAAAGCACAGGGCTGTTAATCAGAAGGTCATTGGTTCTAACCCCATGGCCACCACCATTGTGCCCTTGAGCAAGGCACTTAACTCCAGATTGTTCCAGGGGGATTGTCCCTGTAATAATTGCACTGTAAGTCGCTTTGGATAAAAGTGTCTGCCAAATGCATAAATGTTCAAAATTTATTGATATAGACATTTTCTATATTTTTTAAGATGCACCTTTATTTGGGGCCTGGGTAGCTCAGCGAGTATTGACACTGACTACCACCCCTTGAGTCGCAAATTCAAATCCAGGGTATGCTGAGTGACTCCAGCCATGTCTCCTAAGTAATCAAATTGGTTCAGTTGCTAGGGAGGGTAGAGTCACATGGGGTAACCTCCTCGTGGTCACGATTAGTGGTTCTCACTCTCAATGGGGCGTGTCGTATATTGTGCGTGGATCGTGGAGAGTAGCATGAGCCTTCATGTGCTGGGAGTCTCCACGGTGTCATGCACAACAGTCTCTGAAGCGGAGGCAACTGAGACTTGTCCTCTGCCGCCCTGATTGAGGTGAGTAACCGCGCAACTCGAGGACCAACTAAGTAGTGTGAATTGGGTATTCCAAATTGGGAGAAAAGGGAAAAAAATTAGTTCCTCCAATTAATGAAGCAAACTTATTATATTAATTTGACTTTATGAGGGCTAAATACGCTTTTCATGTGGGACACGGATGTGCACTGGGTCTGTGAAGCCAAATTCTGCTCTGTTATCCGCGTGCTCACATCAAACAAGCTTCCAGCAAAACGCAAGCTCCAGACCAGTGACAGGATCAGTGCGCGCATCAACTGGGTGCTCCTTAAAATGTGAGCTCTTGTGACAAATGCAGAACGGCTCACATGCGCGATTAATTCAGGCTTCCATCAATATTGTTGCACATGCGACCCATTTGAAATTTGTAAGTACCATGGAGCAGTTCAACCATCATGTGCAACATCTTGACAACGATGACATTCTGAACAGCACTAATGAGGGAAAGAGAGTCACCTGCTCAGCTCCAGGATCAATTATAAGACTTAACACATCTACACATCAACACCCTTACTAACATTTATCCCAGTTAACTGTAACAGAATTTTTCATTACAACTGTGGAAGTTGTAGCCAAGAAAACCGCAGATAGCACAAATAATTTGAAACAAGTCATGGGTATGTAAGTACTTTGAATTGGATTCAACTGAAAAACAAGCTGTAATCAAATGACTGATGATCACTTGTGTGTGAGACGTTATTTTTTATATTATTACCTGTATGATTGTTTCAACATTTGAAGTACCTTATTTAATTGTGGATGCCCCAATGTGGATACTAAATTTGCAATTTTGAGAGAGCTCAGTAAAATATTCAAATTATATTTTGGTTGCATTTGAGGGCAAAAATATTTTAAATGATTGTGAAAAATAGGCACTTAATATCAGAATATTGATCGCAGGGCCCTGAATCGAATCGAATCAAATCATATCTCGGATTCGTGGCAGACTTTGAAATATCTGGATCGCAGGCCAAGAGAATCGATAGAACATTGTATCGTGATGAAACGTCTTATTTACACCCCCACTAATAAATGACAGGGCAGCTTAATATGCCCTGGTTGGGAAACTAATGTAGGTGGAATATTATGATAGGTGACAGGCCTTGTAAATAAACTATTGAAGGGTTAGTTCACCCAAAAATTAAAATGCTCTCATTATTTACTCACCTCCATGCCATCTCAAATGTGTATGACTTGCTTTCTTTTTTAGAACACAAAGAAAGATTTTTGTAATATCTAAGCTCTGTTGGTCCATTCAAAGCAAGTGAATGGTGAACAAAACTTTGATGCTCCAAAAAACATATAAAGGCAATATAATTAATCAATAAAGACTTCAGTCGATTTTGTGTGAGAACAGTAAAAAATTTTTTTATCTGTACATCTTGCCATTGCAGTCTATAGGCATGATCATGGTTTGAAGCTTGATTGCTCTTCCTAGCACTTGATGATATGCAGAGTGCTTTATTGTGCTAGGATGTGGAATCAAGCTTGAATTCCGGGTCGCCAAGATTTATAGTGAAAAACAAATAAAAATTTGGGTCTGTTCTCATCCCAAAAATTTCAGAAGACATCAATTAAACCACTGGTGTCTTAGTATTTATGTGCTTTTTGGAGCTTCAAAGTTTTGGTCATGACTCACTGGAGATATTTTTCTAAAACTCTTTGTGTTCTGCAGATGAAAGAAAGTTATACACATCTGGGATGGCATGAAGGTGAGTAAATGATGAGAAAATGTAAATTTTGGGCAAACTATCCCTTTAAGTATCACGTTGATGTGAATATTTAAACAAAGGTAAGCCAAGGCACATAGGAGTCTGAAAAGTATTCTTAGGGGAGAAAGGAATATATTATCTCTGTTCAGCATAAAAGATCCTTTCTGACCTAAGCAGAGTAATTATATTCACATGCAATATTTTTAGCGCCTTTTTTCTCTCTGTACTTTTTAGATTACTGTAATTGTGTTTATATTTAAGTTCTTGGTAGGTATTTTTTACCCAAGCAGCTTGAGCAAAAATTGATGTTGTGACAGATTAAACCTGAACAGTTACTTTAAACAGAACTTTTCTGTAATTTTGTCCTACGTTTTGAATATTAATTAAATGGCACCTGCTTGTATTGGAGGATTTAAATGCAGTTGCCCCAAAAAGTAAAAATGTATTCAGAGTGACTATTTACACCCCAGTGTAAATAGCATCTGCCACACAGTGCAGCTATTTGCAGCCTAATAGTCTGTTGGAACCACAGAAATATATGACAAACTACACAATAGGTGTTGCTGCAATGGCGTGGGGTGTAAAGATGGTGTGCGAATGTGTAATGTTGTCCTAGAGACCCCAGTTCAATTATGCCTTTTGTCCCACATTTTTATTTCACCATTTTCCTTCCTGTATCCACTCTTAATATCTCCTTTCATATTAATTATAATGATGAATACAAATTAAAGGTTGATTTCATTGCAGTGATTTGATCACAGTGAATGTCAGGGAGTGCAGAGAAGGGTTTGATCTGGAGGCAGGGTCTCTCGATCACACTCGATCCCGTGGCTTGGCATCGCATGTGTGTTGATTGCATCACTGTAATGCTATAGTAATATTGTAGTAAACATGTTTTTTTGGCAGATACCATAGATTTAAAGTAATTAACCAAGCATTATTACAGTAATATAGTAACTGTGGTTAATTTTGTGGTTACTATACTTTTACTACAAAATACCATGGTAAAACTATGGCTACTGTAGTAAAATCATGGTTATTTTTTCTTAGGAAAGGTTAAGGTTAGGTTTAGGGATTGTTGTATGGTGTCTGTGGGACTCTAAATAAACACAGTATACATGATTCAGTAATGCCCATATACTGTATGTGTGCAAATAGCATCTGCCAAATGTATTTCATTGTATTAAATATAAAATAACAAACCAAGTGTCATCTACAGACAAATGATTCTTTCCTTTTTCTCAGAATGAAGTTTTATCTTTGAAAACAAAGTACTGTTAATCATTGGGCATAATTCCATAATACCTGTTCACTACGAGGGGAACAAGACAAATACAAATCCTCACTCTGGGAATGCCAGGAGTGACCAAGGGTTGCACGCACCAGCAATGCACACTGGCAACTACTTGTGATGTGCTTATATTGACTTTGCCATCAAACAAATTAGCAAGGGCATAGGTGTTGACAATTAGTGGAGTTGCACTGAAGCAACACCCTGAATAGAGGAACAGGTGCTGTGCCTCCTGCTACAAAAACACAACTTATGTGTATGCTTTGGTCTGATAGGGGGAAAAAGAATAAGCAAGCAATTTCATTCACTTGTAACAGTCTTTCATTCATCTGAAAGCAGATTATAAGCTGTTTGATTTCTTTGGATGTGAGAATCATAAAAAAACTGGGGACAGTAAGTACAATCTAGCACCCTGATATACAGTAAAGCATCAATCATTACATATGACTTTTGAAATCAAAGGAAAGGTGTCCAATAATTGAGAGGCAACATATTAAACTTCTCTCGCTTTGCTTCTGTCACATTTGCCTCCATCCATTTCAGGGGAAACCATGTGAGAACATTGCAAGCAAACATATGTGCCAAATGTTTTTCTTAAAAAAAGAAGGGCAAAAACAGTTTTACCTTAGTTTTCAGGGGGTTTGAGCAAGTATTGTGAATATATTAATCAACATGTGGACTCAAAGGGATGAGGTCAATTTATGCATAACACGACCAACATTACATTTTTTAATTAATGTACAATTTTAAGTGAAAAAGAATGTGTTTATTACAGTAGGTGCTATAAATGGTCACCATATTTTCACATGTTTTTCATCATCTTTTGACTTCATTTAAAATGGCCCTGCAATGTGATGAATTAATTTTAAAGCCAACATAAGTTTTCTTTTTCTGATTTCTGACTGTAACTCCATCAAGCTACATCCACCATAATTTGCTCAGACCTTCAGACTGTTATAAATAATATTAATACGATTATTCTAGTTATTATGAAGTTGTGTTCTTACGTAACAGCAGATTAAGTTTAGTTGTTTAAATAGAGTTGTGGAAGCAGATAATTTACTTAAGCTTGGTGTGGTGGTGAGAAATACGGAATACAGGAATACAGAGAAGTTCTACTTGGTTGTTTTAAAGTCTTTTCCTTTCAAGGGATGAGTTGATCCAGCAGCTTTGTGATTAAAGTCCTTGGTGTGTCTGTCATGGTTGATGAGTAACCTCTGGCTTATGAAGGACCATCCAGTGAGGTCTCTCTTTAATTAAGTTGAAGACCAGAGAAGTAAAAATTCTCAACTGAATCTTCAATAATATAGCAGTGGAATGACAAAATAGCTGCATAGATAATTATGTTTGGAAAATCAACCCACATACGGGTCATTATAAAACTCAGCAAAAAAGAAATGTCCTCTCACTTTCAACTGCTTTTATTTTCAGCAAATTTAACATGTGTAAATATTTGTATGAACATAAAAAGATTCAACAACTAACACATAAACTGAGCAAGTTTCAGAGACATGTGACTAACTGAAATGGAATAATGTGTCCCTGAACAGGGGGGTGTGGCCGTGGCCCTAGCCCTCACCCTCTGATCCAACAGGTCCCAGACGTGCTCAATGGGATTGATATCCACTGGCCATGGCAGAACACTGACATTCCTGTTTTGCAGGAAATCATGCACAGAACGAGCAGTATGGCTGGTGGCATTGTCATGCTGGAGGGTCATGTCAGGATGAGCCTGCAGGAACGGTACCACATGAGGAAGGAGGATGTCTTCCCTGTAATACACAGTGTTGAGATTGCCTGGAATGACAACAAGTTCAGTCCGATGATGCTGTGACACACTGCCCCAGACCATGACGGACCTTCCACCTCGAAAATCAATCCCGCTCTAGAGTACAGGCCTCGGTGTAACTCTCATTCCTTCGACCATAAACGTGAGTCCGACCATCACCCTGGTGTGACCAAACCATGACTCGTCAGTGAAGAGCACTTTTTGCCAGTCCTGTCTGGTCCAGCAAAGGTGGGTTTGTGCCCATATGCGACATTGTTGCCGGTGATGTCTGGTAAAGACCTGCCTTACAACAGGCCTACAAGCCCTCAGTCCAGCCTCTCTCAGCTTATCTCTCAGTGTGAGCACTGATGGAGGGATTGTGCATTCCTGGTGTAACTCGGGCAGTTGTTGTTGTTGCCATCCTGTTCCTGTCCCACAGGTGTGATATATGAATGTACCGATCCTGTGCAGCTGTTGTTACACATGGTCTGCCACTGTGATGATGATCAGCTGTCCTTCCTGTCTCCCTGTAGCACTGTCTTAGGCATCTCACAGTACAGACATTGCAATTTATTGCCCTGGCCACATCTGTAGTCCTCATGCCTCCATGCAGCATGCCTGAGGCATGTTCACACAGATGAGCAGGGACCCTCGGCATCTTTCTTTTGGTGTTTTTTAGAGTCAGTAGAAAGGTCTCTTTAGTGTCCTAAGTTTTTGTAATTGCGACCTTAAATGCCTACCATCTGTAAGTTGTTAGTGTCTTAACGACTGTTCCACAGGTACACGTTCGTTAATTGTTTATGGTTCATCGAACAAGCATGGAAAACATTGTTTAAACCCTTTACAATAAAGATCTGTAAATTTATTTTGATTTTTACAAAATTATCTTTAAAATACAGTGTGCTGAAAAAGGGACGTTTCTTTATTTGCGGAGTTTAGCTAGATGCATATATCTAACCGTATTGGCTATCTGGCGGTAAACTTTAAAGATTGAGTTGTTTTTTTCCACAGCTCAAATCATCTACTTTATCTGCTTGAACAAATTTGCATACGTCAACGGCAACATATTAAAATAAACATGAGATCAAAATTGACCCAATTTACTTAATACATTTTCTTGGTATTATTTTGAACAATTTATCAAGGGCATGTTATTACAAAGAGTTAAATTACATATATTTTTTTATTAACCTTTTATCAAAATGCAATTACTTGCTCCGCCTCTCAAAGGACCTTCTTTGTCAGCTGACCTAACCCTCTTGATTTCAGGGGACGATGGGGTGAAATTAAAAGTTCCCTTTTCATTAATTTTATTTAATTTGTTAAAAAAGTTCTAACCATGGTCAAGTGCACCACACACAGTTTGGGAAATGGGCCTGACACAGATCCTGGCAGATCTTGGTCATCATGTGATGAAGGCTGGAAAGTCAATATCCCCATCACATTTCAAACTCTGGTTGCAAACGGCATTTCATTTTTTCTTTAAAGTGCCCTTGTGATTCTCTCTAAACTGACTTGTTTCAGTCTGGTAAGTTTAGATTTGAAGTTTAGATATGCACATGTATACCACACTAGTTCCCTTGAAAAAAAAAAACACTCTCACCTCATAATTATAAGCACTTTGAGTGCCTTCATCATTTAGTAGATGTTTGAGGTGCTTGATATCACATATGTGTGAGAGTGTAGGATGAGACACAGAGAGAGGTGTCGTCTGGTCTTGATCCCTCTCTCGGTAGTGTGTATCTAGCCTCCGGTTCAGTCCACTTCACTTAAAATGGGCTTTGGGTCTACAGTAATCCATTCTGGACATGCACTCTGTCTGGCTGGCTGGCTTTTTGTTATGCTAGGCATACAGTATGTATCTGAACCCGCTTTTATCCAATTAGTTTTTTCCAAGCTTGCCTTTTCTTGCTTTTCAAACACAATAACTTTTTGTGAAAGTGAGTTATACGTTGGACCTCAAGGGGCCTAAAAATTACTTCTGTGAGTATAGAAATGTACAATAGCTTGGAGCACTTTGTGCTCAGTGGTAGGAGAGGATACTAGAGGATGGAAACTACAATGAACAGCTCATAAGCAAAGTCTGAAATGAACTTTCTTTTTTTTTCTTTTTTTATTAAGGGGCAATATTTGCTCCCTGGAAATATTTTAGGAACTTTCATATTTGTTATTATTATTATTATTTTTTTTTTTTTACAATTATGAGGGCAAAATGTTTTCCATCAAAACATAATTTTCTTTCATTAAGATTATCAACAATTATAACAATAGAACAATTCTTACTTCTGGCTTTTACCTGTAAAATCAATCCAGCATCAACCCAAAATACAAAAGTAGTTGTAAATGTACTTTGTTTTAAGCCATTATTTTTACATTTTCATTGCTCATTTAAGTATTTTTCTTAAGAACACTTCATATAAGCAAACAACTAGATAAGCCTTAGATAGAATATTATGAAATATATCAAATGTTTGATAACAGAATAGACCCCCCTTTTTCTTTTGCATGGTTTCAATACTGATAGTAGTTCATAGTAATACCTATCAAAACTGCTAATGTAAGTAGTATAAAATAAAAGTAGTTGATTCATCATATTCCAAGACTTCTGAAGGCAAATTGTCTACTAGGGATGTGCAGAACGACTCATTTCACTGATGTTTAAATGAAAAATTTGATACCAGTCTTCAGAAAGCAGTCAAACATTTTTTTGTTTATGTGACCCATTTAAAATACGTAATCTATTCCAAATCAGTGCTAAATTCTGCTGAAAAGGGGCATTTATCTGTGGTGTGCTCGCCTTGCATTATGATCATTGTACATTAAACATACACTCACCTAAAGGATTATTAGGAACACCTGTTCAATTTCTCATTAATGCAATTATCTAATCAACCAATCACATGGCAGTTGCTTCAATGCATTTAGGGGTGTGGTCCTGGTCAAGACAATCTCCTGAACTCCAAACTGAATGTCAGAATGGGAAAGAAAGGTGATTTAAGCAATTTTGTGCGTGGTATGGTTGTTGGTGCCAGACGGGCCGCTTTGAGTATTTCACAATATGCTCAGTTACTGGGATTTTCACGCACAACCATTTCTAGGGTTTACAAAGAATGGTGTGAAAAGGGAAAAACATCCAGTATGTGGCAGTCCTGTGGGCGAAAATGCATTGTTGATGCTAGAGGTCAGAGGAGAATGGGCCGACTGATTCAAGCTGATAGAAGAGCAACTTTGCCTGAAATAACCACTCGTTACAACCGAGGTATGCAGCAAAGCATTTGTGAAGCCACAACACGCACAACCTTGAGGTGGATGGGCTACAACAGCAGAAGACCCCACCGGTACCACTCATCTCCACTACAAATAGGAAAAAAGAGGCTACAATTTGCAAGAGCTCACCAAAATTGGACAGTTGAAGACTGGAAAAATGTTGCCTGGTCTGATGAGTCTCGATTTCTGTTGAGACATTCAGATGGTAGAGTCAGAATTTGGCGTAAACAGAATGAGAACATGGATCTATCATGCCTTGTTACCACTGTGCAGGCTGGTGGTGGTGGTGTAATGGTGTGGGGGTTGTTTTCTTGGCACACTTTAGGCCCCTTAGTGCCAATTGGGCATCGTTTAAATGCCACGGCCTACCTGAGCATTGTTTCTGACCATGTCCATCCCTTTATGGCCACCATGTACCCATCCTCTGATGGCTACTTCCAGCAGGATAATGCACCATGTCACAAAGCTCGAATCATTTCAAATTGGTTTCTTGAACATGACAATGAGTTCACTGTACTAAAATGGCCCCCACAGTCACCAGATCTCAACTCAATAGAGCATCTTTGGGATGTGGTGGAACGGGAGCTTCGTGCCCTGGATGTGCATCCCACAAATCTCCATCAAGTGCAAGATGCTATCCTATCAATATGGGCCAACATTTCTAAAGAATGCTTTCAGCACCTTGTTGAATCAATACCACGTAGAATTAAGGCAGTTCTGAAGGCGAAAGGGGGTCAAACACAGTAGTAGTATGGTGTTCCTAATAATCCTTTAGGTGAGTGTAGAACATGACACACATTCACTGAAACAACGTTAGCAAATACAGGCAAATTTATCGAAAACAATTGAATGAATAGTGCAGGACCAATAGAACCACCCTAATAGCCTGTTCTAAATGGAATTCACCTAGGAAATGATGCTTAGCGTATTAAAACAGTCATTCTTGAAAATAATTAACAGGTAAGCCAAATCTACGAGAGAGAAAAAATGCACAGAATAGTTGTGTGTATTTCATAATTACACTAGCCATTGAACTCCTCGTTGAAACTAGCCTGTTCAATCAGCAGACTAACAAAAATGGCATACCTATCCTAAAATTACATTTTCTAGGCTACTTAATCAAAAGCATACATTTTTTGATGAGCAAAATGAATACATCAACATGGTGCGGTGAAAGATGGGACTTGACTCACCTGAGGCGACAATCCACAGCGGAAAAATATAAAGCCAAATGTAAATGTGTCAGAATGTTGAACAGTTTAATGGTCAAAAATATTAACAACTAGTAATTCCAGTGTCGACTAGCAGCATCAGAACCGTTTAGTCGACTAGCCTTGCACATCCCTACTGTCTATTGCCATTGTATTCAATCCAGCCAACAAGTCTGGATTACATTATTGTTACATTACTTCCTTTTGTGTTCCTCAGAAGAAAGAGCATCATACAGGTTTGGAACAACATGAGGGTGGATAAATGCTGACATCATTTTCATTTTTGGGTGAACATTTCTTTTAAATGCTGAAAACACAAGACTGAAAATAGCTTTATCCAAACATTATTAAACTGTCTCATTCCCTCTGTTATTGTGTGTGCATTTCTATCCTGTGGAAGTTGCCTCATTATGCTGTAATGTTACTTTAATTGGTCTTTTAATTTGAGTCTGCGGCGCAGCCAGCAGACGTGACCGGCTCGAGGCAGTGCAGCCCCCTTGCAGTTTCTCAGGTGGCAGTGTTTATTGCGACCACCTATTTGCTTTCAATCTGTCAGCAACAGGCCAGAGCGCAAAAGAGAGGAGTGGCATTTGGCAAGCCATCTTTCACATGACACCCAAACAGTGTGTCCCATCTGCTAGACAGGCGTCCAGGCAGGGACCGACATTTGGCAGAGTGTTGTCTGAGACGCAGACCACCCCCCCACCCCCTCCTATTTTTTGAGGAATAGTTTTCCTTTCCAGAAGATGTTCTCATGTACTACGTGGTGAGATGAGGTCATGTGCTTGTTCCATGACTGAATGAACCTCTGGGTTTTATCTATTTTCAGCTCTGCTGAACTCCCAGGGTTTGGTTTGCTTTCGAGAGAAGGACACCTCTTTCTTCTTAAACAGCGTGAGTGCTTTTGATACAGCATAGTTCAATGGTTCAGCTTCATCTTTTCATTTGGGAAAAAAAGAGCAAACACAAAATTAACCCAAGGTGACATGAGGACTTGTGAAGGCTTCAGTAAAACAAACTTCAAGGTTTAATCTAACCACCAGGGCTGTAGGAGACTAAATTAGTTATCATTTTTGCCTGTCAGATCACTAAACACAGCCATGTCTGGGTCCCTGCAGGCTAGTGGATGGAAGCGGCCTAATTGGAGAGTGATTATCAGGTTGTCACCTGTCCTTATTAGAGGTGCTAGTGGCCTGCCTACCAACCACTGTTTTCCTGACTCACCCACTGTCAGTGGGCCGCTGTGCCTAGAGCAAGATTATTTTCAACTACCTGCACCTCAGGCTGTATTTCACATCTTTCTTTGAACATGATCATTTATGATATGATGAAGCAGACAGAAATTTTTCTATGGGTAGCTTGTGCTTTTAGGCATATGTGCCCAAGAGAACACACACACAAAAAGACACATTGGAGCATAATCATGTTAATTTACTCTCTCCACAGCATCAGTATGGTGTGGTAACCCACAATCACACAAGACAGTATTGCCGAACTAACTGTGCAATGACTGCCAAAGTTGAATTACATGACTATATCTTTAAATTGTAAATTGTATTACAATGACAAAAATGACAAAAACAATTGCCAATGAAGTAAGTATATACTGTATTTATCTTGTTTTAAGAATGTTAAAATATTTTTACAGTATTTCTTTTTTGCTGCATATTTCCTAAGCATAACATTGTAAAAAGGAAACTGGTAACACTTTACAGGTTAGTGTTATATTTGTTATCATTAGTAAATGCATTAAATACAATGAACTAACAATTAATATATTTTTACCTATTTATTAATCTTTGTTAATGTTAATGTATACAAATAAAATTGTTCATTTAGTATTAGTTTATGTTGGTTCATGATTAATTAATTAATGTTAACATGAACAACTTTTCATTTTAAAATTGTATTTGTGTATGTTGAAATTAACATTAACCAAGGTTGTAAGATCAATAAGTGCAGAAAAAGTATTGTTCATTACTAGTTCATATTTACTTATGTAGTTAGCTTATGTTAAGAAATACAACCTTATTGCAAAGTGTTAGCAGAAAACTGGTGTTTTTAGCTGTAAAGGATGTAATACAGTGAAGAGGAATGGATAGTTTATTAACTCTTCCCCAAACCTAAAACACAAAACACAACCCTAAACCAAACTGTTATTGGAATAAAAATGTAATCAAAGAGGAAATATGGAACCTCTGAAAGTGCTGAAGGGGGTGCTTGTCAGTAACTCATCATAATGAGGCCCTTCCTTATAATGAGGCTCTTCCATACCTAACATCTAACTTTACACTGAGTTTCACCTCCAGGGCTTTTCTTTCTTCTCTGGACTGCCTGTCTCCTCCTTACTCATTTCCATCTCCTTTAAATAGGACATTCTCTGTGGCCTTTTCTTCTTTCATATAACCAAAAACTGTCTCTATCCTTCTTTCTTATGCCCCTTTATGGGAGAAACTACAAATCTCAGCCAGGGCAGATGAGGGGTCTGCCAGACCATTGATATGACTAGCCCTCCTTTCTGAATGTACTGGTCCTCTTTCACAGCATGCCTGAATGAATTATTCTTATTAGGCTGTTTAAGTCTCACATATGAACTTGTAGAGACGATATAAAGGGGAGGAGAAAGACCACCTGTAGATAAATGAATGGGAGAGAAACTGTAATGCTCACTATTATGGTTGTAGGAATGGAAGGTCTGCCTTTTAGTTAAAAGAACCAATCATCTTTTTGATAGCTTGTTTACTCTAGAACACACATGTACTGTAACTGGACCATCCTGAAAACGGATTGTATTGCTTATTTGAAATAAGTTTTTGAAACATTTAGGAGATTTCACTGCAAGTACTGCAAGTAATGTCTTTGAATGTGTACAATCCTTGCGCTGTCATTTAGCTGTGCATTAAAGGGATATTTCATCCAAAAATGAAAATTCGGAACAAGCTTTAAGTTATTCTTTACCCTAAATCTTCACTTTAACTTTCACTTGTAAAAGTTAAACTAAACAGGCACTAAGTGAGAGAGAAAGTGGAGATTTAGAGTAAAAAATTATGGAGTCATATGGATTACTTTTATGTTTCCTTCATGTGACTTTTTGGAGCTACAAAGGTCTGATCACCATTCACTTGCACTGTATGGACCTACAGAGCTGAAATATTCCTCTAAAAAAATCTTTGTTTGTGTTCTGCTGAAGAAAGAAAGTTGTACACTTCTGGGATGGCATGCGGGTAAGTAAATGATGAGAGAATTTTTGGGGGAACTATCCCTTTAAAATTGATCATGCAGTAAAAAACAATGTGATGTAAAAATATATAATGCTAACATAAATATGTTATGGTTAAAATAACCTTGCTTGTCTCAAAGACTCTCAGCCTTCATCCTGTTGTAGATTTGAACCTCTCCATTCATTACACTGTTCCCTGTTCACCAAACTGATCTGAAGGGACTCTAGGCAAAACAGTCCCAAGCTACTTATAAAATACGGATGTCTGATGTATGGGACCATGTGGAAGCCAATAATTCAAAACATCAAGCTGTCTAATAAATGAAAGAGACATCAGAAATATAGGGAAGAATTTATTGAAAATAATGTCCCCTCTAACTAGTAAAAATTGATTGTAATGTCCCTGATATCACAGACGTGAGCTTTATAGCAGGTGGGATATCATGACCTTGGAAGCTGTATTGCATTAAGTCCTTTTGGTATATTCTGCATTAATGCAATTGACAAAATAGGACAAAAGTGAGCTCTGTCTCATGTATATCTGTAAAAATGCCTTCTTTTTCATCTGAGGCTCTGTAAGTTGGTCTATTAGGCAAGTCTCAGACATAAAAAAACTAGATATGCGGTATGGATGATGCTGTGATCCACTTACCACTGGTCGCACCTCTTTGTAAGCTCTTTAATTTAGTTTTTTCTCAGGCTCCCTGGGGTCTGCTCATCTGTTTAAATGACACATCATAAAATGCCCAAGGGGCAAAGTTGGGCAAATTAGGGGATGTGTCTTTGGACTGTCCCCCCTTGGGCTCCCATCTGGTGGGACTCCAGACTGAGATGTTAGATATAGTAGAGCAGAATTAACTGAGTCTTTAGAGGGATATGAGGAACCGTGGGGGTCGGACAGCTTGCAGCACTGTGGAGTTTTTGCTGCTCGTGGTCTGAAACCAGAGTACCTCTTGACTTTATGATGATATTAAATGACAGAGATGGCATATGAGTGATGGAGACAGATGCAATGAGTGGGCTTGAATGGTTTTTCTAGGGGAGAATTATGTTTTTTACGGGTGATTTCACCACAGGTTATGTGTTGCTGATAAAAATGGTTACCTTATTGAAATAATGTGTGCCTCAGTACTGTAGATTGTTGCTCATATGTTACACATTCTGTTTATAATTATAATGACAAGTTAAAGGTAAAGTTCACCCAGAATCATTTACTTATGGTTTCTGGTCCCTTGGGAATCAGGAAAAGTCATGGTCACATAAACATTAGTAACTGCAATTAGAGATAACATTTTTGTTCTTTAAGTAGCCTACATTTCTTCTTCAATGAAAATTAGGTTTTGGCGTGGATTAGGAGGTAGTATAATTAGGCGGATCACACAGTGAAATCTTAAACAGTAGGTAGACTTTTATTTTTAGCTAAAATCGGTTTGCTCTTAGTGAAATTAAACACACTGCCCCTAGTGGCCAAAGCAGTAAGTGTTGTTGGGCTACTAAATTTTCTGGGTATAATGTCCAAAGGCACCAAAAGTGTGTTGTGAAGTGAGTTGTTTTCAACTGGACAGGCTGTAATACAATAAAGAGTAATGCATATTTTATAAATTGTAAACCCCAAACCTTAACCTCAAGGCCCAGGTATACTTTGTTTTTTTGCATGTTCTGTCGACTTCATTGCCTTTGTGAGTTTACTCTTCTGACCATGAACGAATACTAATGTGTTTGATGCATGTCCACTACAACTTCTTTGTGATACTCTTTTAGTAGAGTCAATGGTCGGTGCATGTGCCGATGTTGTGCACAGATGATGACCACATCTACGAGTCGAGAAAATCTGGCTGGCGTGCTGTCAGGCCGTGCGTGAAATGATACGCAATGCAAAGTACTTTTAATACTTTAGCCTTTAACATCAGGAGTAAAAATGTTATGTTAGAGGGAAAAATGCAACCTCCCAATCATGGTCGTCACTGAATATGCAAACCGGATTAATTCCTGGTTGTAACACAGGATCTGAACCCGAGTCTCCCATGTTGTTAACACAACTCCCGTCGTGCCACAGGGTAAAAAAGCTGGAGCCAATGCAAAAATGTCTGATAGGAGATGCCGCTTGCCTGGGAGTCTGCATAATTTATCAAGTCCTAGGATACTGGAACTCTCAGAGACTATATTCCGACTTCCTGTGTGGTCATGTTGAGTAAAATATGCATTCCTGTTGACTGCATTACATCATTTACAGCTAAACTCACTTTTTGCACCAATATGCAGAACCACACGAAGGTGAATAAATGCCAAAAATGTAGGTTGAACTGTTCCTTTGAATGATTTCAAGTCTATAAAATAATACATGATAGAAGCAAAATAAATTTGAATGGATGGTTGTAGAACAAAAATACTATCCTTTTGACTTAATGTGTGTGGGGGAAATACAAAGAAAAAAACCCCCCACACATTTCAGTTGAAAATGTTGCTGAGAACATCAAGCACTTTGAAATGTGATGCAGTTGAACTTGTCAAGGCTATTCAGAGATTCACTGATTTCTCATGTCTCATATATGACAGCTCTTTTTTTCTCTCTCACTGGTGCACTTGGCTGATGTCACACTCATTGATCTGTGCAGTCTCAATCAAAACACTGACAGAGACAGCAGGTCTATTTTTTGCCTCTGCTTTAGGGACTCATACTGTCTGCATATGCTGGCACTACATACGTCAAAACCTGGATGCCTGGACGATCTCTGCTCAGTGGACAATACCTTCTGAGATGGAAAATCTTAAGCCTTTGCCTTACAATAGGCTTTCTTTTAAAGGGATAGTTCACCCAAAAAAGAAAATTCGGTCATCATTCACTTACCCTCACATCGTTCCAAACGTGTATGAAATTCGTTATTTTTTTTTAACACAATAGGCGAAATTTTGAAGAACGTTCTGATTGCTCGTGTCCATGTAGTAACAGTGAATTAGGACATAATTAAAGCATCATAAACATAATTAAAGCATCATTAAAGTGGTCCACACAACTTGTGTACTTTGTGAATATCGCGCGCCCGGTCCCCAATCGGCCTGATGAGGCATGTGAGGGATAAAGGCGGCCGGTGACGATGGTTCGAGAGAGAGATAATTACGGGCATGTCCGTCATGTGTGTGTTTGTTTATGCTTTTGGTTTTCATTAAATATAATTTATGTTGACAAGCCGGTTCTCGCCTCCTCCTTGCCCATCCTTTAACTGTGTTACATTAAGCATAAACATAAACACACACCGACTTGACGGACATGCCCATAATTCTCTCTCTCTCGAACCATCGTCACTGGCCGCCTTTATACCTCGCGCGCCTCATCAGGCCAATTGGGGACCGGGCGTGCGATATTCCGACCCGGCCCCACCCCCCTCCGCTCCACAATATATATATATTATTATTATTTTTTTGTCATATTTGATACATCAGGTTTGAAAGGTCATTATTCTGCTGAGACCCACCCAGTTAACTTTTGTGTAGGACTTTTTTTTAATTTAAGTTTCTTGTAGCCCAGACATGGTGTATCTTAAAGAGGCATCCTGAGAGTTTTAGAGATAACAAATGTTTGGGAGTTTGGCCATGACAACTTTAAAGATTATAATTCAGCACATCTAGTCATAAATAAATCAAATGTATCCAACAGGTATTTCAGCAAAGTACTCATCATGTTGATCCCCGTTTATGGTAATTGAATGGAAATGTGTGATCATCACATAATCTTTTGTGTTCCACAGAAATTAAAGTTAGGATTAGGAAAATCATAGAGGTTTGAAAAACATGAGGGTGAGTTAATGATGACAGAATTATACATTTTGGTTGAACTATCCCCTTTAGACTTATAGACCTTGTCTCAGAGGGTCATCCATTTACGTTGAGTTGAAGCTTCACAGTTGTGGCATCATTTACTTTAATCTTGTTCATTGCAGTCTCTTTCAGGTGAGGCTAGAGGTTTGAAATCTAGTGGACAGTCTAAAGTGCTTGTCTGTGTCTGTAGTTCAGAACGCCTACACTTGTTCCTTGTCCTCTTGTGTCAAAATCAAATATTGATTGCTGACTGAAAATTTCACCTTTAATTAGATCCAGTGTGACACAACTATGTCCACCATCCACTACCCTCACCTTGACGACAGTGTGGGCAAAAAAAAGAAGCTGAGCTGGTGCAGGACAGTTACATAAAACACTACATAAATATTATAATAGTCTCTTGCATCTACAGTCTGCTGTTGGTCTGTCAGGTGAAACAGAGTGATTACAGTCTATTTAGATGGTGTATGTGTGTGCGTGTGTGTGTGTAATCAGAGGGAGTGAGAGACTGGCATAATAGTTCATAGGCCCAGCGCAAATATCACTACTCATTTCCACTTTCTGAGCAACTGGGACAGAGGGATGATCAGGTGCCAGAACATATTTAGCCTTTTATCCTTGAATAGAGAGTTTTTCTGGCATACCTCAACATCCCAACAATTTTGTTGTCCATTTCAGCTCAAAAGAGCTGGATGACATGTTCAATACCATCCTCAGCATTCTTGCCCTGAAAGCTGAAGTAATATTTTTTTCCTGTGTTAAAATACATTTTCAGTACCCAGTTTAAAACAATAGTTTACCCAAAAATGAAAATTATCTTTAAATTATCATTTACTCACCCTCATGCCATTCCAGATGTGCATGACTTTCTTTCTTCAGCAGAACACAAACAAAGATGTTTATGAGAATATCTCTGTAGGTCCATACAATGCAAGTGAATGGTGATCAGACCTTTGTAGCTCCAAAAATCACATGGATCTTATAAAAGTAGTCCATATGAATTCAGTGTGTAAATCTAAATCTTCAGAAGCAATATAATAGGTGTGGGTGAGAAACAGAACCATATTTAAGTCCTTGTTTACTCTAAATCCCCACTTTAATTTTCACTTTCAGATGTGAAAGTGAAACTAAACATGAATCACATGTGACTTTCAGATGTACAGTAAAAATGAAAATGAAATTGGTGGTTTAGTGTAAAAAAATGACTTTTTTTATTGATCTGTTTCTCGGCAACACCTATTATATCGCTTATGAAGACATGGATCACCAATGGTCTGATCACCAATGTCTTACATTGTATAGACCTACAAATCTTTGTTTGTGTTCTTGCTGAAGAAAGAAAGTCATACACATCTGAGATGGTATGATGGTTTAATTTTTAGGTGAACTATTCCTTTAATATGCAGTCAACTATAAGTCAGTAATTTGACACAGCAACATTGGCTCAACCAATGGTGTGAGTTTGGAGTAGAACTACTTTATGCCAATGGAAAATCAGGGATATTTTCTAGAATATGTTTTAAAACAGTGATTATTTTTTCTTTTCTAAAGAGAGATGGCAGAGGGCAAAGCCAAAAATTAGTTCAGAAACCTTCTCTGGCAAGCTCAACAAACTTTCCAATAAAATAAGTTATTTGTGTTGCTGTAGGCTTAAAATATCTCACCCTTTTTCATTGCTAAATTAAAACACAAAATTAAGACTGTCAGAGTAAGAGCAGTTGAGATTCTTCACATCAACAAAAACTGATACCATATACTTAAATTAGATTAATTGAAAGCCTGCACTAATCCTCTGGCCTAAGCTACAAGTTTAAATAATAAATCTCACAATGTTATGGCTAATTATTGTTCCAAGTAGCTGAATAAATGCATATCAAGTAAGTGTTTTTTGGTCCTCAAGAACAATTAGGGCTAATATAATAGTCCATTCAATTGACTTCTCTTGAATTAATTCATTGTGGCTCTTTACTAAACAATATCAGTCATGCTACACTGTTTCAGAGTATGAAGTGCATAAAGCTGTCAGAAAGAACTAATTACATGCAACAGTCATTAATTTAAAGTTATCTTTTTATCCCAATTATACAAACAAGACACACAATCCTCACCACTCTTTTTTTCTTGCCCTGTACAGTAGCTCTGGTCCAGTCTCATTTGACTGACCTCCATGCTCTATTTGGGGACAGTACTGCATTTCTGATTGACCCTCTAGATATACATTACCAAGATCTGTTTTGAGAATGCCTTCTTGCCACAAATGCAATCTAATATTGTGTTGGGGGTGCTGTAATTTTCTTTGGGATATATATCCGTATGGCAGGAGTGAATGGATCTTAACCTGCACAGTCTATTATATAGTGTATTAAGCCTGGCAAGGGCACAAGCCATCAGAGCCTTGTGCACTTTATCACGATAATGAAAAATCTGCTGAGAGGCTTTGGACTGCACCCTAACTTCTCCTAAGTTCCCCAGAATGGGATGGCACAGGGTCTCTGTTGGAAAGCCTGTGTGCAGAGCCGGGTAGCTGGAGTAATTATTAAAAATATCAGTAATCATATTTTCAGTATGAATAAGAACTATTGGTACTTCTTTTAAACTTTCTTTTGTAACATTGACATATTTGGACAGTCTTTCCAACAGTAATATCATAAAACACATTTCCATATTTTTTCATATTAAATCAGCATTGATATATAATGTACAGTGGCCCCAAAAATATTTGGACGCTTTATGTATCACTTAAAATGTATCAGTGTCATTGCATTTGATAACAAAAACAAAAAAATTAAAACAAAAAAATGTATCATGTTTAAATAATGAAATAATAGATGTCCTTATTACAATTAAGACAAAAAGTATTTGTCAAACATTAGTAGTTATCAAACATTAGTGGAACATGTCTGTAGTTTGAAAATGCAAAATGTGAAGTTAGTTCTGGGAAAAGGGTCTAGCATCATTTATTTGCAGATACCACTTGGTTTGATCATTTGGATCTAATGCAGTTTAGTTGTACATTGTACATTATATGACATTATGTATACAAAGAAAAACTGAGGGGAAAACATACTGTATATTTGTTGACTGAAATTTGCATTTCAAACATTTAATGTTGGTTGACACACTTGTATGTATTTGTATAAGCAGAATAAAAAATCCATTAATAAGGATCTTTAAAAACTCGGGAGAGAAGTGTTAATAGACATTTGTGCATTTTAAGAATGCTGAAATGATTTTAAACACTATTAAATGGACCTGCCCCGCAGGCTGCCAGTGTGAACACATTTATATTCAGGACTGGGCAATTGCAGAGTCAAGCTGTTCTTTTCATTTTAGATAAAAGAATCAGTGCTCTCTAATGATGAGAAAACATCAACCAAGTTATTTTATGATACCAGACTGATCACCATGCTTTAAAAAATCCAAAGCAAGGAGAATATCATAATTAATTAAGCTCTTGTTTAATTATTTTCACTTATTTATACTGCTATGATATTAGAATGTAACTTTTTGCTGGATATACAATACATTAAATGAAAATGATGTCATCATTCACTCTCCCACATACTGTACTTTCTTTCTTACATGGAACAAAAAAGGTGAATCTTTGAAGAGGATCCTGGCCACTCTTATCCATATAATAAAAGTGATGAGGTCTGATGCTCCCAAACTCCAAAATGAATGAATGAATTAATAAATTATCATAAATGTTGTAAGTAGTCCACACTGTAAAACTGAGAATCTTCAATCTAGGAAGTAACTATCAAATCAAATATAGCACATTTCTAATAACCATATGGAATAATTTTATGGTATTTTTATGGTCCTTTTTTTGTCATTGTGGAACTAGTCAGTCCACCTTGATTAAATAATAAAAATGTAATGAAAAAGCTGCCAGGACATTCAGCCTTTGTGGTCCACAGAAGAAAGAGAGTCAGTTTGGTTTGGAACAACATGTGGATAAGTACAGTAGTAGCATATATTCTCTGTAACTCGCTCAGGCCATGTTTACACCTGGCGTTAAGAGCTGTCTTGGGATTCAATCACAAGTGCTCAGAGGAATGGAACTGTAATGTCTTCTTCGACAATTGTGTTTGGATTCCAAAGGGAGGGTCTATATTTTGTAATTGTTCAATTAATCCCATGCTCACTCTGTCTCTCATTTCTCCAAATCAGTTTTCTAAAAATTGCATGCACAAACAGACAATACAGCTACATGAATTAGTTTAAGTAAAGGACAATTACTCTCACTATTGTGCCACTTTTTGTGTTGAAATGAGGTTGTGTGTTCCAGTCTAAAGTTTTTTGTTTTTTTTTACAATAGCTGCATTAATTATAATGTTATCCATGAGTTTGATTTATTTTGTGATTCTACAATTGTTCTCTTCTCATTAAATTTTTAAAAAGAGCAATTACAGAGCTGAAATGAATGCTTTGTAATTCTCTCTAATGAAATCACTTTTTCGCTCTACCGCCGCAACAGTACAAGTGTCTGAAATGAGAAATGCATTCAGGATGATATATTCTACAAACTGCCGTGCTTATTTAATGTCTGCATATTGAAGTCTGGGGGCTGGATAGGCTCTGACTCTGGCTAAAGGTATCCAACATACATACTTTAGTCCTCTCTGAGCCTAAATGACACATAAATACACTGTTTTCCTGAATGGAACGAATAATGATGTACAGTATATGGCCACAGAGAGTGCCCGAACTGCAGAGTAGTCACAAATGATATAGAGTCCAGGAACAATTTAGATCTCGTCATGCTCCACAAATCTGACCCATTTTCCGACTTTGTAAAACCCTGGGAAACTGAGGGGTAGATGAATATCCCGGGAGAGTCATGGGAGAGAAAAACATCCACCTGACCACTGACAGAAACAGCATGTGAGAATTAGTGGATTAAATTAGGCACATTACAAATTCATGTATGTGATTGTTCACAGTTGGTTCTGTTCCCAGTGCAAACTTCTGGAACTTCAACTGTTGGGGCAAGCATTTGCTTAAAGGAATAGTCCACCCAAGAATGAAAGTTATGTCACCCCTTTCCATCTCTCTGCTGAAAAGAAATCAAAGGATGTCTATCAATAGCCAGCCAAGATAAATGGAAGCCTCTGTAGTCCACATCAACACAAAGAGCAAGTGAATAGGTAATAATTAAAACAAAAAGATCTAGCCAACATGAAACAAATGGACCAGCATTACTAGGCTGATCTTTTCATTACCCTTACAGAAATACCACATTAATCCTGATGTACCACAGTGTGAACATGAAACCCAATTAGCACCACCAAAAATGATCTTATTTATCTTGGATTTCTCAATATCTGGAACGTATTTATCCAGCTATTGTAATTGAACAGAACAAATCACACACAATGTTACACTTAAATCCCATGAAACACAGAATTTGGAATCTGTAGCTACTGGAGCCAACAGGTGTCATTTTGAACCGATCGCAATGGCCTACTAATTTATCAACACAGTCGAGCAGAATAATGACATTTCTCTAAACAGGGACGTCTTTGGCCATTCTTGTGCACCACAGATTCAATTAAGTGCGCATTTGAGTCCTGGTTCATTTGTAAACATCACCTTGAGCAGCTGATAAGATGAGATGGCAGAATCTCTGATTCATTTCACAGGAATGGTATACGGTTTCTTGGTGGTTTTCTTCTCCCTTCATCAGACTATTACAGGAAGATACATTTCTCACTATATCATGGCTCTAAAGTGCGACCATTTCAGTCGCATTTGTGACTGAAAATTACTGTGTAAAAAACAAGTTTTAATATGTGATTTAAATTCACTAAAAGACTGAACTTTTCTAAGTTCTGAGCATAGAGCATTCCATAGTTTCAGACAGTGGCGAATTCTCATGGCCAGCAAAGCCTTCTCTGCTGGCCTAACATGTCAAATAAATAAATATTTTTCATCCTTTCATTCTCAATCACCTTTTTTCTTATGTATTTTTAATTGCTTTAAACTCTTAATTAATCTACAAACAAATAGAGAAAAAAAAGTTTATCCAGAATTTATTCCTTTATGCTTACAAGCGAAGCGTGACAGCTGTTTCACAAATTGCATGCCTGATGTAGCACGTGAGTCTGAGCTCCACCCCTATGGAAAGCCAAGAGGGTCAGAATTCACGTGTTTTGTATCGCCATATTACGCTTTGAAATGCCATTTTCTAAACGGCTTAAGTCGTTAAGTAAAAAGTGTTAGGCATTACATAAACATTGTACGCCATCAAGCGTTAAGTTAAAGCCAGATGCCATCTAAAATTTCAATTTTATGTGATGCAAAATCTAAATATTCAACTATGTAAATCAGATTAGAGGACTGGAACTAGCTGTTTTATAAATATTTTTTTATTGACAAAAAATTGTTAACCTAACATGTGTGCATGTAGTAAAATGAAAATTAATTCATTTTATTAAACTCAAAAATATGACTTATCATGACTGAATCAGCTTCATTACATTGTTACACCTATAGAACGCATTTTATGGGTTAGATCATGAATAAAGAGCAAGTAAACATTGCAGGTTACCACTTTTTACAGTGTATGTAATACAATCACAATTTACCCTAATTGTCTTTTGATTGTAGATAAAGATGTGTGAAGAGTATCTGCCACCTGTGGTACTTTAAAACTTCAAGACCTCTGCAATAACAGCTGACTCCGAGTAATGGCATAAGATGGTGCACCTTGTGATCCACTACTAACCAATGGCGGTCGATACCAGATCCGTTTGAAGAAATATTATTCTGCTATGCTTTGTTTTAGACTTTGAGTAAGAAGCAAAGCAAACTAAACAATTATTCAATGAACTATATGATTTTTGAATGATATTATGATTGTCTCAATAATTAATATTAAGAACAACCTCAACAAGAAAATTCTTTTTTAAATCTTTGAATGAGTTTCATTTCATTGTGATGTGATTTTCCATTATGTGTTTTCCTGTCTAAATTATGGAGCATCTGATTAAACTCTGTTATCACATGGATTATTTAATCTGCTGCCTGAGCATTTATAAATCTCCCCCTTGCCCACTCCAGACTCCTATTCATGGTTTCAATTCTGAAAATGTAAAAATAGTTATGAGAATAAGTACACCAATGCTTTTCCAATATTTGCCACACGCACGCACACAATTTTCAGGAGTTTGCAATAACTAAGAATGTTTTTTTCTTATTTTGAAAGCATTTGCTATTTTTTTTAGCTTGCAAAGTTTGTGAAAACCTGAGTCAAATTCTGTGCGAGTAGTTGAATAAACGGTTTTGGGCAGCCGAGACAAAATCCTTACCTATTGAGTGATGACAGAAAGACATCAGGTCCTGGATTATCTGATAACAAATGTTGAGTGCAGTCATTTAATGTGCGTTTGCACTGTGAAACAAAATAAATCGTTGACGTTAAAGGGCACCTATTATGGCATTTAAAATGTTCCTAATATTGTTTTGGGAGTCCCCAACAACAGTTTTACATGCATGCAATGACAAAAAACACATTTGTTGTCTTATAATATGCATTTATGTTTACCTGATTTGCTCACCGACTACCAAATGATTCGTTCAACGACTAATTTTTCCAAACCCCTCCTTTGCGTGACGCTAATCTGCGGTGATTGGTCAGATGACCCAGTCAGTTGTGATTGGTATACTCTGTGCAGAGGTTGTCGGAAACGGAACGCCCATCACCGCTTTGTAGTAAAAAAATCTAAATCAGAGAAGGAATTTGAGTTGATTTATGTTAGCGATCATAGCCCAAAGTTCGGTGGTAAACACCCAATCAGTTATTGTTTGCGTTAGCCCAACGCATAAACATATTGGTAAAGCACTGCATTACTACATGTTATTGCTCTATTCTTTATGACAACTCCAATAACATCAACAAACATTTCACATGTTTCAAAAATTTTTACATTGGAGACCTAGAAGCTGCGCTGAGCGTAACTTACACAACACACACAAATACTTATTAAGCATGCTAAAAAACACATAAAAGCAACAATTATTAATAATACTTACAGGTTGTGATTCGGAGGAGGAAGCTGATCCAAATAAACTTGGTACTGAACCTTCCTTCAGTATCAACCGGCTCGCGAATCCACACTTGAAAGCATTCATGTTCGTAAAGCAATCGTCATTAAAATGACGCGAACACAGCACAAGGTTCGGGCTATACTTGTGTGGTATAGTTGTAAATAAACTCTAGCCACTGATTCTTCACATGCTCGTCCCTGGGCAGTGAAAAAAATGTCGCTTTTGATATGCACATCAGAACACAGCGTCTTGTTGTCGACATGATGTTTACAAGTTTTCCCTGGTGTCTGCGCGCGCAATGAGTGGGCGCGGCCAATTTGATAATGTTTCGTCTTGACGTCACAACGAAAAGGAAAATGACTCATTGGAAAAACGATTCATTACATTGACTCAGAGTCGACTCCTACATTTGAGAGACAATAACTTTTTTTTACGGTGAACTTTCATATATAAAACTTTGCAGGATGTTTTTGTTCACTTAAATCTATGTTACACACTACATGAAAGGTAATTAAAAATTCCATAATAGGTGCCCTTTAATAATTTGAATCCTACGACTTGAGATAACGTAGATACCTAAAACGCGATAGAGGAGATATGTACATGAGCAAATGAATGTGCTAATTATGTTACGTGAGGTACATACAGACGGCATCTGGCGTTAATTTAGCGTGTGACGGCATACAGCGTTTAGAAAACGGCATTTCAAAGCTTAATACGGCAATACAAAACACTTGAATTCTGACCCTCTTGGCTTTCCTTACACCCACTAAGGCTTCAGAATTTCCAAAAAATCCCTCAACAGTGCAAATGAATGAGCAACTAAAGTCAGATTGTCAGAATTATCAGCCAATCAGATTGATTATTTGTTCTTGGTGGGTGTGGTCCTTAGGATATATCCCGGTCGAGGCCTTCTAGCTGGTCTTGAGTGACACAATCAAGCTTTAAGAGATGTACGTAATATGAAAGCGAAGAGAGCGAGATCTTGCTGACGAGTCAGCTTTTTGCATTGTTATAGCAACATCAGGAATTTTATAAGTGTAAATTAGGCTGCTTGAGCATTCAGTGTCGGAATATGTTTTGAAAAGTAGATTGTACAATTCACTACTTCCTACTAGGAAAAGTGCAATGGAATGTGTCTTTAAATCAGAATTACAACTTGTAGGCTCGTAGAGATGCAGGTACACGATGTCACACAAACATGTCCACACTGAGGGAGATTTACAAAGTAAGTGATAAACATTCAGTTTATTAAGTAATATCAGTACATTAGTTTGTTTCCATATTACATGATATTAAAGCTTGTTTAACAAATGCCTGCAGAAACAGATGTATAAAACATGGTAAATTCTAATCTCTTTTGATAATCGTACACCTGAAGCACAAATGCTAGCGCTGCAGCATTGTTTATCAGTTGGGTTGCTAGGAGAGCTCTCTAATGAGAGTCAAACCCCTGCTAAGCTAACGGGAGTGTTGCAGTTCGAAAGCAGCACTGAAATCTAGAAGGATGAGAATAGAAAAGAGCCTGAGTCTGAAGCCATTAACAAGTCATTAGTGACCTTGACTAGAGCCGTTTCTGTACTATGAAATTTCCGAAAACCAGTCTGAAATGACTCAAAGAGATCATTGACAATGAGGGGATTGTGTAATTGAGAGGCAACAGTTCGCTCTAAGATTTTTGCAAGGAAGGGAAGATTTGAAATGGGATGGAAGTTGCTCAAATTGTCCAAATCCATATTAAGCTGTTTTGGAACTAGATTTACAGCAGCAATTTTAAATGCTGAAGGCACAACATCAGTACACGAGGAGTAATTTATTATGTCCAAAACAATAAGACACAGAGGCAAAACAGGATTTGAATAGACTAGTCAGTAGAGGATCAACTGTGCTAGTGGTAGCTTTCATACGTGATACTGTACCTTGAATACATTGTTTATGTTTCCAGAAGTGTTGGTTATCATGTTTTTAAGATGTTACAGATGTTACAGATAGACATTTCCCTATCTGCTTTTACTGGTAATAGCACAAATTAAAATATACAATATTTTATCTACTTTGGCAACAAAATCTCAATTTTCTCTCTCTGCACTGTCAAACAAACAAGTGATAGCCAGTGCTGAAACATCAGAAATTAGCATAATTAATTCTGATTCAAAGTAATGGTCAGCATTGTTCAATCACTGCCAACCATGATTAAATAAAAAATATACATTATGAATTCTGAATTTTAAGTACTGATTACCACTGTCCCTTGTCTGCCAAACATGTTGAGTGGTCAAACATCATCTGCAGCCTGAAACTGAACTTTTGGTAGGATGTTCGAAGTGAATACCCTTGGCTGCATAGGAAAGGTAAAGGATGCTCCATTGCTCCCTATTTAGAGAATGACTTAATGATCCAGTGTGCTGTCTGTCTGCACTGGTCTTAGAACAGTTCGAAATGCACCTTATTTTCATCCCACCTTCATATAAAGCTGCTGAAAGCAAAACAGTTTTAGCTTTTGGATGAACCCACTGATTCTCAATGTAATAAGCACAGTGAATATCAGATTTTTAAGGGAAAAAAGGCCTATAGTCCTGATAAGTTGTCATTGTTTTTAACAGCGTGCTGTTTCGCAATAAATTGCTAAAATTTTAAAAATGGCATATCGAATGAAACTAGAGACTCTAGTTTTTTGACAATATTCAATGTAAAAACTTAATGAGATTTCTTACCAGATGTAGTTTTGCTAAGCATTTCTTCCAAAGACAAATCTCCACTGAGATCGGCTCACATGACTCGTGAGTCAAAAGCTTAACCCTTTACTGACAGCCCAGAGTGTTCTGAACTAAGATCAGTCAGTTTAAATGAAATGAAATTATGCATAGCGTAAAGCAAAGACAAACCACAATGTCGATGCAGGAGGACGTGGGTCACACAGGGTTAAATATATGTTATTCATTTCATGTCATAACGTTTCTTTGTTTTACATTTTTCAAACATGGTTAAGATTTTGAAGTCTAGATTTTCAAGGTGGACTCTCACTTTTAAGCCCCATTGTATACATCTATGACCCATTCAGGCTCCATGCAGGTACCATATGACATCATTCGATTTACCTAGCTATCAAATCTAATAAACGCTTTAGTTCTTTGAGAAATTGATTTGTATAGACAAGAGGTTATACAGCCTTTGTTCTGTCAAGGACATTGTTGACCTACCTTGATTTCATAGATAATTTCTACAAAAGGCTGTGCTGGCCACTCTAATCAAGCCTTCAAAACTGATTTCCTTTAGGACAACTATCTCTGGGACTCTAGACATTTGTGCCCTCTGAATAGATAGAGTGTGGGTTTCCCATTGCTGCTTCAAGGGTCTCACATATAGTATTTAGTATTTTAGTCACTCATGCCGTCTTCCTGTCACAAGGTTTTAATTAAGCGTGAAAGAAATGTGTTCTCATATTAGACATGCTGCTTGCATTCTTTAATTGCTTTATTAATGCTGTAAGATTGATGCTTGTTTTCTCATAATCTTTTGCTATGCATTTGCTACTTAAGAAAGGTTTTTATTCTACACTTGGTTGGTGATACAGTCTCAAGCCTTTCTTAATTAGAAGTGAATTTGTATCCAAGTGCTCATTGGAAAGCTACTAAAGTGTAGTCTCACTCATACCAGTTGCCTATGGCATGGCAACCTAGGGGATGTTAATTTGCTGCCATGTTATGAGCCAAGGCCAACTGCTGGGGCTGTCACCTTGGAAGGACAAAGAAATAAATACAAATAAAAAGATGATAAACATTGCTAGATTCATTCAAACAGTCTTTACCTTAGCCTTTGGACAGTTATACACTGACATTGCATTTGTGCCATAATTTGAGAGTTTTTGTACTCACAGACTCTATCCATTTGATTTCGTTTTTGCTGAAATAAAATTTCTGCTCTCATGTACTCCCCATCATGATGTTACAAATCTGAATGACTATCTTCTGTAGAACACAAGAGGAGATGTTAGGCAGAATTTTAGCCTCAGTCACCATTCACTTTCATTGTATGTATGTATATATATATATATATATATATATATATATATATATATATATATATATATATATAGAGCTGTGTCAACATTCTTCAAAATTTCTCCTCTGGTGTTCCAGGGAAGAAGGTAATGGGTCTATAATGACATTAGGGTGAGTAAATGTCATCCATACATCCGTTCATCCATCCATCCATCCATCCATCCATCCATCCATCCATCCATCCATCCATCTTCAACCACTTATCCGAAGTCGGGTCGCGGGGGCAGCGGCTCCAGCAGGGGGCCCCAAACTTCCCTATCCCGAGCCACATTAACCAGCTCTGACTAGGGGACCCCGAGGCATTCCCAGGCCAGTGTGGAGATGTAATCTCTCCACCTAGTTCTGGGTCTTCCCCGAGGCCTCCTCCCAGCTGGACGTGCCTGAAACACCTCCCTAGGGAGGCGCCCAGGGGGAATCCTTACCAGATGCCCAAACCACCTCAACTGACACCTTTCGACGCAAAGGAACAGCGGCTCTACTCCGAACTCCTCACGGATGACTGAGCTCCTCACCCTATCTCTAAGGGAGAAGCCTGCCACCCTTCTGAGGAAGCCCATTTCGTCCGCTTGTACTCGCGACCTAGTTCTTTCAGTCATGACCCAGCCTTCATGACCATATGTGAGGGTAGGAACGAAAAATGACCGGTAGATCGAGAACTTTGCCTTCTGGATCAGATCTCTTTTCCTGACAATGGTGCGATACAGCGAGTGCAATACCGCCCCCGCTGCCCTGATTCTCCGGCCAACCTCCCACTCCACACACCGCATTGGGTTTGATGCACACCTTCCCCACCCGCACACCTTCCCCACCCCGACTACGCCTCGATATCCTGTCTGTGATCACAAACAGGATTGGTGACAAAGCGCAGCCCTGGCGGAGACCAACCCCCACATGGAACGAACTCGACTTCGTGCCGAGGACCCGGACACAGCTCTCACTTTGGACATACAGAGATCGGATCGCCCTAAGAAGGGACCCCCCCCACCCCGTACTCCCGCAGCACCTCCCATAGTCTCTCCCGGGGGACCAGGTCATACGCTTTCTCCAGATCCACAAAACACATGTAGACCAGATGGGCATACTCCTAGGCCCCCTCCAGGATCCTTGCAAGAGTAAAGATCTGGTCCATCGCTCCACGGCAAGGATGGAACCCGCATTGTTCCTCTTCAATCTGAGGTTCGTCAATCGGCCGAACCCTCCTCTCCAGCACCTTGGAGTAAACTTTACAAGGGAGGCTGAGAAGTGTGATAACCCTGTAGTTGGCACACACTCTCAGATCCCCCTTTTTGAAGACAAAAAGCCCCGTGGGATTGATGAGATCCGACCAGAAATGCTGAAAGCTTCAATATTACGTGGAAGTCCGGGACAGTGCCTAAGGAGTGGCAGAATGAGTAAATGTCAGCAGATTTTTTTTATTTTTAGATAAACCATCTCTTTAATTATTGTACTAAAATGACTACTTACTAATTCAATACAATGCTGCGATCATGAGTAAAATGTGCAGCATTTAAGGGGAAAATAAGAATGTTTCAGATATTTCTTTTCATCCATATGTTGAATTCCTTGTCTGGAGGCCAGAATACAAGTATTGTATATACATTTCTTATATCCTATATTGGCTTCATTTTCTGCAGCCCATAGAACCAATGATCTTTTGCTTATCTATGGCCCCTGTACCTAGCCTGGGTGCTTTTGACTCAAGGTGAAATTGGTTTTCACCAACACATTTTTAACTCCATCTAAAGATAGGACCTCTGGCAATTTCAGAATGGTTATGAGCAGAGGAACTGAAAATACATTTGTATCATTTTACACAGCTTTCATCACTATCAACAGTCTCATTTTAAGCCATTCTTTCATATGTGCCCTGTGCAACATTGTTCTGATGTTCACTTTTAGATGTTTCTTTATGTTGAATAATCCTTTCCATAATGATAAATTGCAACTAGCTAATAGCTTAGCCACATTATCATAAATCATCTTCTAAAGCTAACCAACCTGGAAAGCAGGCTGTCAGCATCTGTCTGTCTGACAGCCTGTCTACTCTGTTGAAAGAAAAACACAGCTAAAACCAGCCTTATGTGGTTTGCAGGTCTTTTATGCTGTTTTAGGTTGAGATGGTCTTCCAGCCTGGACAAGCTGCTGTTTTGTTGGTTCAGTTGGTCGGCCATGCAAGTCTCCCAGCCTGACAAGTATCTAAAACCACTCTTAAACCATCAGAACAGAGAAGACTGACTAGTATGGCCAAATTGAGAGATTAGCTAACCAATGTAATTTGGTTTAAGATGAGTTTTTTTTTAGCAAGATAATTACAGGGGGATCCACTGGTTTTGCCACTGTTTACGTGGCAATGCTAAGCGGCATCTGATAACAAGAACATACCTTGTTATCTCAGAGCTGTCATTCAAACACTGGGCCATGAATGGTTTCAAATAATTAGCAAGTGGAGCATGCCTTTGATTCCACAGAGCTGTGTCAAAAGCACAGTTATTCAACGCTAATAACCCCACAACCTCTCCTGTGATCTTGGTTGAAGGCTTGGCAGGACTCAAGTGAAAGGTGCTCTGAATCAGGTCAGTTAGAAATGAATGTTTGTGACCTGCTGTCATATAACGAGATCCCTTTGAGCTGACACAAGAGCTAGAACAGATGATAAGTACAAAGGTTGGGAACTATTAATTCACACAGCATAGGGTTCCTGTAATTAAAACAGTTGATACCAGGTCTCTCCATGAGTATATATGACAGTAAGAAAACAAATCATTTATAGAGCTGGACCAATTAAAATGGACCAGTGTGAACCTCTACAAGACAATAACAAGCAAAGTGTTCATCTAGAAAGTCCACATGCAATCAAAATTGACCAGATGTATTTTCTTGATGCATGTTCCTGGTCTTATTTTGATTTATTAATTGGTTATCCAAAGGACAAAATGCTTGTCTTCATAATCTTTAAACCTTAACAACTTCCTCTTCCTCTAAAATGTCGCTCAAAAAAGTAATCCATTTCAAATTACTAATTGTCTAAAATTGTAATCAGGTTACTGACTTTACTGACTACTTAATCAAAAAAGTAATAACATTACTAAAAAAAAGTTTTTTTGTTGTTGCTCAAAATATGTTTATGTTTTGCCAAATTTAAAATAATGTTTATATTTCATTATTTACTGTTGCACAATCATATACTCAGAATCATCTGTTTCTCCCTTACAATGACTTGTTAGAGGATGCACACTTTTCACAGAAACGCAAATATATGTACATATCAGTGTCATTCATATTTGAAATGTGTTTTATAAATAATATTATTTTTGAAATACTGTATGTGTAACACAAATAATGTACTTAAAAGTAATTAACTTAACTGAAGGTCAGTAACTATAATCTAATTACAAGAACTTGTAATACTTTTGAACTAAAAGTATTTAGATTACAGAAATTAATCTGATTACACACAATACCAACCACTTAAACCACATTTACACCTGGCATTAAGATGCGTCTTGGGTGATCCAATCACATGTGGTCAGGTGAGACACATCAGTGTTTACTGGTTACTTAAATGCCTCTCCTGTGACCACTTGTGTTCGGACTTCAGGGGGAAGATCTCTGTTTCATTATGACGTACATCAGTCACTATGTCTGTGTTACTGTATGATAATAAACTGCAAAAAATTAATAAAAGACAAAAAAATGTGTGAATAAAACCACTACGCTATTTCTCCCAGATGCAGCTGAAATTGAATCCAATCACAAACGTAAACATTTCAAGCAGAATTATCTATTATTTTAGTGAAGTACCTGTATTAAAGGAGCTTCAGATGTTTGTGCTTCTCATCTGTGTTAATATCAGACACAATGAAGAAGATCTATGAAGTTCTCGTGCCTGTACATGTATGTCCGTGATGCATACAGGACGGATTACCATTTACACCTCAAATGCTACAGTATGTGGTCATATGCGTTTTTGACTACCTTCATATGTGTTTTTTGTGACCCCATATAGACCTGCATTTAGCACTGACCACATATGAGGGGATCACTAAAAGCACATCTAAATACCAGGTGTAAACAGGGTCTTGGGGATAATGTTTACCAATTGTAAAATAGCAATTTAGGCATAGTTTTAGCAAACCCGCACTTGCTCTGTGTCCATTCTGGTATACATCTCCCAATTTTTACAATCCAATCAATTCCAGAATAGATTAAATATTTGTGTCATACTACATTATTTATCCTTGAATATCCTTTGTCATTTGTAAATACATCACATTATGGCTGTAAAATGGGTTGCAAACAACAATTCACGCTGATTTGAAACAACGCCTGGTACTTCACAGCACAAAACTGTTGATAAATCCCACAGGTTAAGTGAAATAACCAAAAACCCATTTCCAAGCGGTGATTAAAATGAATGAATAACAATAAAATCTTTTTTTTAATTATCTTTAATTTGAAATGTTTAGTTTCAACTCTTCAATTATAGATCTGATAGATAGGTCTTTGCCTTGGATTCCTGATATTAATGCAACTCTTCCATGAGATAGAACAGACAGAACATCATAGTACATTTAATGCTCATACTGTAGGTTAATTAACATTTTGTTAGCAACTTGATAAGATCACCTTATTTGATTTGGATAAACTCAGGGCATACAGTAGATTTAAGCACACATCTCGGAAACACTTCAAGTGATTGCGTGTTAACCTACATTTAATCCCCAACTTACAGTACTTGCAACAGAACAGAGAATCAAAATGTGTATACAGTATATGTTTTCCTTGGCAGTTATAATTGTTCTTTCTTTGAATGTTGAGTGAGCTAATGTATCCTGTCATTTGTAAGGCTATTTGTTAATTGATAGAACTTCATACTGCCTCTCTTTCTCTGTCACTCTTTTCCCCTCTCCCACCAGGCTCTGAAGCCATTGGCTCAAGGTGACCAACAGCATCTGGGACAATTAGCCCCTGAACTGACTTGATATTAAAGTGAGGCACTGTGTGAGTATGAGTAATCATTTCATCATGTCTGTCTATAATAGTATAACAGAGTATCTTTCTTTCTTTTTTCTTTCACCCCCACACTAGGCAATTTTCTGTCACAACTAACCAGTTATTTTGTGGAACAATCCAATTAAGAACATTTTATTAAAGAATCCAGGTTCGTGTTTGTGTTTTTGGTGGTTCATGTTAGAATGAATGCATCAAGTATAAACAAGGCATTTGTTTGTTGCGTGCTTTAAAATAAGGCCAGAATCACTATGCAGGTAGGCGTATACATATGTTTGAACATGCTTAGTGTGCGTTTCCTTGCTTTGCTGTAGCAGTAACAAACCTCAGTGTTAAAGGGGTTTATAATTACAATTGCTGTTATTAAATACCTGTTTAGTTACCTGTGTTATTATTCTGGTATGTTTTATTATAAGTATATTTTGTGATATACTTATGGGCATAGATTTGGGTATAGACAGTATAGAATAATCCCTAAAGTTATTTATAGTGACCTCTAGCATAATATAATAGAATATGTGTCATATTTTCATTTGTGAAATGAAATACTTTTGGTTCCCTTTAAAAATTACATAAAGAGTTAAGGCCGAAACAAATCCTATGCAAGTATTTGAATGCAGACACTTCTAGCTATGCAAGCTCGATTTTGTGCATTGTTTGGCTAATCCAAAGGTCTGAACCCCAAGAAAATTCTTAAAATGGATTGATAAATCCAAACGTACTTGTGAATTAATAATGTTTTGAAAACACATGTCTGCCACATCATTCCATTTTTCTTATTGCTGGGACAGATAAAGCCCCATTGGCTTTTAAATGCATTTCATTTTTCACCATAGCTAGCTGTGGCGTTGATATATTGCTGCTTATTTCTTCCAGAGGACAATCCCCAGCCTCCCTTGATGTTTTTATATGCATGTATTGAACCATTTATCAACTTGCAAGATCATTCAGGAATACAGAGAAATAAGACTTTGGTGGGATGATGATGGCTTTAGCCTGCCTCTCCCTGTGCCTGTGTTTTTATGAAAATGAAATGTGTGTCATTCTGCAGCTGCCTTCTCCTTTGATGTCCCAGAACTAGAAGAAACATTATGAAAAAAGTAAAATAATTCTGCGGTACATAAATCTAGTGGTGAACGCTGGTAGTATTGAAGATTAAATCACTGTAGCTGTGCTATGAACTGTATTACAGCAATAACAAGAAACAGCTCATGATGATTTTTTTTTTTTCAATGTTTGGATTCTCAAATGCTCCTCAATCGCGGCTTGAAAAGAGGGCTCCTTATTGGGAGATAACAAAAGCCTTACAGCATAATTACCCCAGCCTAGGTCACCTTGGCCATCACGAGAACACCATGCGGTGGAGACAGCCGACATAATGAAATCCTGGAGTAAAGGACACTTTTTGGCTACATGTCCTCCTGTATAATCACTCCACAGAGTTGCTTTAATGAGACTCTTATGACTATCTCAAAAGCCACATGAGCTCATAAACATTCAGATTTTGGAGCTTCAATCCCTGCTGAAGGAAGTATGGTTTCTCATTTTTTCTCTCTCCATCCATTGCCCCATCCTCTCTCTCTTTCACACTCTGGAGCACTGCAAGTTTATTTTGAGGCACAGACAGACACAGATGTCCTTATGTGAGGTTCAATATGCAGATCAAACAAGCTTATTGGTTCCGGTCATCCATTTCCATCAGCAAACCGAAAACCTAAACCTGATCTAATAGGTATCAAACAAAATGTCATGTTTTTTAAATTTTTTTTTAGCATTAGTAAAGGAATTGTTTATCCAACAATAACAATTTTGCCATCATTTACACCCAAATCCTTATGATTTTCTTTCTTCCTTAGAACACAAAAGGTGCATTCTTTATGAACATACTGGGCACTCTTTTCCTTATAAAGTTATTGGGCTGTCAAGCTTAAAAATGACAAAAAAGCACAATGACAAGTATCATAAAAGTGGACCATGTAACTATGGGTCAGGAGCTTCAGTTAATGCTCATATCAACCATCAAAACAATCAACAAATTTTCTTTTTTTTTATTGTCGCATGAATGTTAGTGCCAGACAGGCTGGTTTGAGTATTTCTGCAATTGCTGATCTCTTAGGATTTTCACACACAACAGTCTCTATAGTGTAAAGAGAACGTTGTGAAAAACAAAAAACATCCAGCAAGATGACGTGAGGTTCCACTTCTGTCAACCAAGAACAGAAAACTGAGGCTGCAGTGAGCCTACCATTTATGCACCTCAGCAGAGATCCAGACTAGTCAGACCAGGCAGAAATCCAGACTGGTCAGACCAGGCAATGTTTTTCCAATCATCTACTGTCCAGTTTTGGTGAGCCTGTGCCCACTGCAGCCTCAGTTTCTTGTTCTTAGCTGACAGTAGTGATACCCTGAGTGGTCTTCTGCTGCTGTAGCCCATCCACCTCAATGTTCGGCATGTTGTAACTCGTGGTTATTTGAGTTACTCTCAACTACTTGTCAGCTTGGACCAGTCTCCCCATTGATGTGAACATTAACTGAACACGGCATGCACTAAACCGTGTTACGTGAACTGCTGACATAGGTGCAAGCAAGCTACTGCGTGCTAGAAGCAACTGTATCGGCCTCACGTAACCCTCGCCAACGCCCCCAAAAAGTGTCATATACAGTTCTTAGGGTCCCGGCAGCCTTGAGAGGGGAACAAGTGACATGACTATCATGGGAGCAAGCCAGCCAGCCGTGGCCTTTTCTCTCTCTATGTTTCTCATCATAGAGCATAAAGCAGTTGGGACATCTTAATGCTATAAAATGCGTTGGGGAAAGCGTTCTTTTCCGTTTCTATTTTTTCAGGGGGAAAATACTCTGCAGAGACCACATCCTGCCCAGCCTGGGGGGAGGTAACATGTGGCCAATACGTCACATGGGTTGTCAAGCCACACATGGAAGTGGCGAGGTGTTAGGTCCTATAGAGTAAGAGAGGAGCTCTACAACACAGTGACTGGGGGCAGAGGGACTGCCCAAGGGAGACGCTGGTCCGCCAACAGGGGGACCGTACCGTGAAAATATATCACAGGGAGTTGCCTGAAAAGGGAATTAGGCCTGTGGACCCTCACCCCAGTACAGAGCACTTGAAGCTCATAGTGGGTCTGGTCGCAAATTCCTCAGCTGAATTCGCAGGCCAGAGGGCTATGGAGGAGTCATCCAGGGAGCCGAATTAGTGGGATCTTCAGGGATAAGAGTGCACATGTTCGCCTCAGTAGAGGGGAAAGGTGCTGAGTGCAAGCGGTAGACCCGGTCAGTTGTTCCGCATACCGAGTTCTACCGGCTCGGTCCTGATAAAACACGGGATGAGATTATAGAATCTCGCAAGGTATTGGGTGTTGCCCAGCCCACTGCTCTGCAGATGTCTGCTAGGGAGGTGCCGTTGGCCAGTGCCCATGAGGATGCCACACTTCTCGTTGAGTGTGCTCGAACCCGCAAGGGGTCTGGAAAGCCAAGGAAATGGTGTCGACGGGCGGCTGAAGTGGCTATCCCTCGGAAGGAAGAAAGCCGTGATCGCAACGTTGCCATGGCTATGTTCTTGCAATGAGAACATAAACCATTCATAAATTCTGCCTCCGTGTGATCGCAGCCTAGACATGCGAGGCAGCGCTTATGACCATTAACCAGAAAACAGCCGCATCCCGGAACTACACAGAGGCAGAAAGGCATCTTTAAAAAGATGCGTCCTGTAAAGGACATTCAATGCCTGCTGTGTATTGCTCTTTTACTTACTCTCTTTTAGAGGGGAAAACACTTCTCTTTTAGAGGGTATAAGCTCTTTCACAGTAGCGCTGTCGAAGCGCCCAGGGGCATGGATCGCACAGCGTGCAGAGAAGGAGAAAGCCGCTGTAAATGCGCCATAAGATCCAAACAGCAGTGCTCTGGCAGAGGTGAGTGGAGCAGTAGTGAGAACTCAGCTTGCTGCTGCACAACAGCTCAGCTCCGAAGAAAAAATCTGACTGACAGACGCACGTCCGCTTCCCTTTATACCCTTATGTCCGGGGCGGGACATGCAAATTCTGTCTGCGAATTTCTCATTGCCCTTTTCTCAAGTTCAAAGGTATGCGAGACTCTCAAGAAAGACCCCTTGTGTCACTACAATCGACACAACGTCAAGTGAGTGACAGAAGGGGAATGATAGTTTTCTCATAATTTACTCACCATTTTTACCCCCCAGACATTTGCCGTCTTAAACTTGTAAGACTTTCTGCTGTAGAACACAAACAAAGATATATTTTATGGGATCTACAGTATGTAAATATATACATATAATGCATGTTTTTGGAGATGGAACTGTTGGTCCCCATTGACCTGCATTGTATATTCACATCATATCAACATCAAAATGTTTTAGTTTGTGATCTACAGAACAAACTTTATGAAAAATTATGTGCTTACACGTTTGACAGCAGTTTCCCAGTGAAATTTCCAGCAGGGGGCACCAAAAGCCTGTGAAATGGTGTTGTAATCAGACAAGGGTTGAAGGTGAATATTAGATTGAGGTTTAAATGAGTAAAACTTACCTCCCATAGCTAAAAATGTAATCTATACCCTACTAATATTGATCTAAAATAAAATGAGAGTTACACAAAACAGACATTCTTACTCTAAACCAATGCCTTATCCTAACCAATAGTGTCCAAAAACAAAACAAAATAAAAAAAAAAAAAAAAAAAAAAATAGCACATTTTCTAAAGCAAGCACATCATTTCATGTCACTTCAATGAGACTTTTGTTTCAAGTGTCTGCTTGCATGCTTGACTGGTTTTGAACCACAAACTTTAGAGTCCAAAGTCCAACTCTCTATCAGGGGAGCTACCATGGAAGCTAATCACACTGGAATATAAATGTAGGTCAGTCTGTAATACAAGCATTAAAATGTATTGTTTTTCAAACTATGCATTAGAATAAAAGTGTTTTGATATCACGTGAAAGTCAGTTTACAAAAAATTATAGTTGTATTGATGTTCATTCAATGAGACTAGCTTGGTTTTATGACACTTTCATGATGCTTTTTTGTCATCTTGAGACTAGAATATTCTTCAAAAATCACAGCAGTGCCATATTTGATTTTTTAAGTAAATCAAAATGAGGCTGTAAGGGATAGACATTATTTTGTCTACAGATGTTTTTCAAAAAGATGTTTTTTTTTTCAACCTTTTATTAGCGGAACAATCTACATCTATTTAAACTATTTATTTACAACCCAATGAAGAGGCTGCACTGTAAGCCTATCCCTCACAGCCTTGTTATCATCCTCATCAAGAATTAAAGATGGCATTACTAATAAGGTCCATAATGGCAGAATTTAATTTTTGGGTGAACTATTTGTTCCATTTGTGTCACAATTGCAAACAACCAATCCCCTTTAAAATCTGTCTTTACTACATCTGACATATTCCGTGGCTCTGCATATAAAAAGCAATGTTCAAAGAGTTATATCCGTCAGCCATCTAAAGACAGCGGTTACAAAGGACTAACGGATGGTTCTTTGTGATTTATTAAAGTGTGAAGATCCTTGATGATGCTAATATTAGAGTACCATTCAATTTGCTCTTCTTCAAAAGCCCACTCACAGCAGTGAGTGAGTGTGTGTGTGTGTGTGTGAGAGAGAGAGAGTGAGTATGTTGAAAGAGGGAGAAAATTTGAGCATGAAAAATCTACTCATGTAGCCCTGCTATTGAGAAACATATTGAATTCTGTATCTTAGAGAATTACATAGTGTTTAATACCAAATGTATGTCAACATTAAAAGAACACTTCATATAGTTTACTACAATCTTAATATCTACTACAGTCTTAAAAAATCTTTCACCCTGTCCAATACATATATCAATATATCATATTTTGTGAATTTAGAGATATAAGAAAGATTAATCATTTACAGTTCTACATGTCCATTCATTCAAAGCTGGCATTTTATTATTTCCTCTATCAATAATTACATTATTGCACTTTAAAAAATGAATTAATTCATTAAAAACAAATCAAAGCAAACAAAACCCACCAAAATCCGATAACTTGGTTTGTGTTTCTACTTGTGATAAAAGGATAATTTACCCCAAAATCATAATTCTCTCATATTTTATTGACCCTCATGCCTTTACAACTGCAGAACACAAATGAAGAAACTGTAAAGAATATATGAGGTGTTTTTGTTTTTCATACAATGTTGTTTTTTTTTTTTCTCACCATTTCAGAAGACATGGAATAAACCCCTCAAATCATTTGATTACATTTATTTTTGTGTTCCGTAGGAAAAATAAAGTCATACAGTTTTGGATTGGTATAAGGGTATGTAAATAATGAGAGAATTATCATTACTGGGCGAACTATTCCTGTAACGGCCGTTTCACACATACTCCGTGTGCAGTGCGTATGCGGTACGTATGTGGTGCGTATACGGTAAAGGAGCAGCACGCGCTATAGTGCTTTCACATATTGCGTTTGCAGTGCGCTACTGATCCGCAGTTTCTGTGTGCCACAAAATCAAAAATGTGTAAGGAATTGTGTATTAATGTGTAATTAAATTTGAGATTGTTTAAGGCATTGAAACAGTATGAAAATTCATTTTAATCATTGTGATTCTTTGTTTTACATGTAGTTCGAGTTGAAGAAAAGCTATCGCGCTATATCTGTTGCTAAGAAGGAGAAGAATGAGACGCATTTGTGTTCACTCTGTCTTTTTTAGGGTAAAAAATCATATAGGATGGCATTTTGCAACTTTTGGGACTATAATCATTCTTTTTGTTTTTCTTGACCCTGTAATTTAGTAACTGTAGAACACATTAACTGAAATTATGCTTATATGATGAAATGATTACAGTTTCTTGTCAATCTATGTCTATTTTAATGTGAACAATGCGCTGCCACTTTAATTCAGTGCGGTGCAGCACAGCAAAAATAGACTCGGTGCGTAAACGATCGCTGCACTGCTGTATACGCACCGCAACTGGAACGGATCGACGGACTGCATCTGCGTGCAGTGTAAAAGCTCTAACCTGTTAACATGGGTACGGAAAAAAATACGCACCGCATACGCACTGCAAACGGAGTATGTGTGAAACGGGCGTAAAGGCCAAGTAATTTTATTGGTCAGTAAAAGCTTTTGAGCCACCGAGCTGAAAACACTGTTTATAATTGGCACATGGAATGCTCAGTTCACACCTCTGACTCCAGGCTGGAAATTCTGCCCCATGTCATGGGCACAATGGGGCTGCTGTGAATCACCCTGCTGCCTGGGACATGCACTAGATGTTCATCCTGTAGGTGTGTGGATGCTCTGTACCCTCCATATACATTGTCACTGGGATGCCCCATGCAGGGGAAGATGTTGCACAATTCAGCTGGTCCATATGGCAGTGGGCTCTGGTAGACTGGCAGCTCAGGGTAGGAGTATGGTCTGTGCATCATGCTGGAGGCCCTCCTAACGGCTGCCGCATTGTGGTAAATCGCCTCCTTGTAGGAGGGAAGCCTGGTCGACTGGGTGTGTTTCAGCTTCTGACCTTTTCTGGATGGTCGCTGGAAGGGGTGAAGGTAGGTCTGATCCACTGGTTGGGTGTAACACAGGGTATTTCTCACCCGTCCATGTACATCCACGCAAGGGAACAGGTCAGGTATAGTTACTCGAGAGGAGGCTGTGGCAGAAGGCCTGTCACCTGGGAACCGGACTCTGTCGGGGCCCCAGGTGGCTTTCAGAAATGATGGCCTACGATGAAGCTTCCTTTTCCCTATCAACGGTATGTCATCCAGTGTTGAGTCAATGTATGTTTTAATGCAGGAATTGCATGCTGTTTCAGCCGATATAAAAGGATTGTCTCTGAAGGAGGATGACAGGTGGTTTTCTGCACAATTATTTGCATCTGCATGACACATTGTTTGGTCCTTATAATTGTGAAGCCCCCTTAAATCCATGGACTCCATGATGACACTATGGGGTCTATTTTTCCGCCTGCCACCATCGGAGAAATCATGACAAGACTTGTGGTGCTCAGTGTAAATGTCTGGCACTTGTAGATCTCTGTATGGAACAAAGGAAGAACCAGAATGGGCCAGATCAGAGTGAGGATAATGCATGGCTAGATGAGGAGTGCTCAGACTGGATACTGGGAGCATACCATTGTACAGACCCCTGATTCTGGCAGGAAGAGTGTATCGGAGAGGAGTGGGACGGGCTAGGTTTACCATCGGTGGTGGTGGTGGGCTTGTTGTTTTGTTGTGCTGCTGTGTGAAAGGAGGAGTTATGGAATGCTGCATATGAGGTATGTGGTTCTCTGTGACGTTGGTAATGTAAGAGACGTGACCGGGAACTTTTTCAATTGTGGTCACCTGTGGAATACGTGCTGGCATTGTGCCGCTGTAACGGCTCCAGTTCTCAATGGTCTTGGTGGCATTATCCAATGAGTTCTCCACCTTGGCAGATGAGACAATGTCCTTGGCTGTCTGCAGCATTTTCAGCATGTTGGCCTGTGCATAATTGGTGGTAATGTCTGGATTCTGTATGCTGGCAGCTCTGCCAATATCTTCAATGCCGTTAAAGCAGCTGTATATGCCCTGAAAGGTAAAGCATCGTAATGTGCAATTTGCATAGCAATTGTGCATTCCAACAGATAAATTCTATTTTGTGGGTGTTTCATAGGACTCATTCATGTCACGGCTGTTTTTTTGTCCATTATAATGATTAATATACCAAATTATGCTTTAGTAAGAGAGAAGGACAAGTTTATTGTTTCCTGTCAAAATTTTATGTACTACCTTATGATCAGTAATTTGATCATGTTTTCCAAAATGGTCTGCTTGCAAAGGTTTAGATTTATCTACAGCCTTATTTATACAATGAGAAACTTTTTTCTCCTGAATGAACTTGCACACATGGCAAAGGAAGTCTGCTTTAATACCAGTGTTAGAAATTGACTTTTTTTATCAACAAGCAATATTTGCCCCTTGATTTGATTTTCAGCGGCAATTTATCTTTGATGGATTTTTTTTTTTTTAACCATTTAAAACTAAGTGTGTAATACAAATGTTCAAGAATGAGAATTTGTTACCTCTCAAATCATATCAACTCGTATTTAATTACCATAATATGTATAACAAGTACTATAACAGAATATTAAGAACTGTCATTATAAGAAACATTCATTACAAGTTCATTCTTTTGGCCAACGTTTTGAATTTTGGGTGCATTTTTGGTGGCATTTTTGTCTCTGCTTTATTGTACACAATAAATACAATTTGTAACAATTTTCGGGAAGACAAGGACACTAGTGGGAAAGCCAATCATCAATGCTTTTAAAATAGTTTTCTTGTTCAAGAATTTGGTGGATGTGTACAAAATATCATCAAAGTAATACCTTAGCAAAACAAAAATGTTAGTGCATTTTGTCTTAACTTTTAGGTAAACAAATAGAAGCCTGATCACACAATAAGTTTAAATTTGACTTAAGGGTTTAACTTCAACTTCACTCTGCATTATAAACGCATGGTCTGAACCAACTGATTTAAAACACAAAAGGACAGAAAGGCTGTCTTACCCTGCTAATGGCCAACAGGAAGTCTAAGTGGTCAGACTTGTGGACAGAGTGCCTGAGTTTCCAGTAGAGCAGATGTTCCCAAGCAAAGACCAGTAGACTGAGGCCCATGGCCACTAGCAACATGTAGAAAACACCTGCCATGTTGTCTATGTCCAACTTGGAGCTCATGACTTCATTTTTCTCATTCTGGCATATTCCAGACAGCCATACTGTCTCCAGTCTCTGTGTGTCCCCTGCATGAAAGAAATGGGGTCAGGAATAGTGCCAGAAACAGTGGCAGTTACAGGCTATTCAATGACAGAAACAAGTGGATATTGTAAGAAACACATGCATACTGTTCCTAAAACACAGTGAGCTGCCTGCCTGGACAGCATTTTAAAACAAAATAGGTATGTTACCGATGAAAAAGTTTATACTTTATATACATTTTATAAAGCTCCCAATTATAAATATACTTACAGTATATTTAATTCAATGCTGAAATGTATTGATAAAAAAAGGTTAATCAAATAAAAGAATGGTTTGTTTTACCCAATATTTGTGTGTGCTGTGTATTTTTATCTTTATTAGATTGCAGTGCTTTTGTCTTAACAGCACGTAAACGTTAAACTCTATTGGAACCGAGTCTCCCATGCAGAATGTTATGGACCCTTTTCACAGGCTGTGATGAAGCATTTCAGCCTTGATTTAGCAGTTAATCTGCTTAAATCATTTTAATTAAATGTATAATTATTCTTTATATTATCCTGGCATTATTTTAAAAAGGTTTTAAATATTTTTTTGTCTTCTGAGTGCCATAATCCATCTCCAATTTTTTCGTCTTTTGGAAAGTCATGCAAATGTAATAGTGGTCTTTTTTTTTTTTTTTTTTTGCTTTTGGAGCAAATGGCAAAGCAAAAATAATAATTGCTATGTACCTGCTATAGTTTACTTCCACATACAAAACACAGAAATGTGAAAACTGTCCATTTGCATGGCATGGGGAGTTGCTGTGCTGTCCATGTAGAGCGTTCCAAATCAGTCACTTTTGAAGTTCCATTTCTATTTAGATGCTGTCTTTGTAGGCAGTGAGGAACCAATGTCTACTGTTGAGGTTTTCTGATGCTGGTAGTTCGCATTGACATTTCATAAACTCTCAATTGTCAGCACATTGAGTAATAAGGCTCAGTGTGATAGCTTCCATGATGGGGCAGAGGATATTATGTGTGGATGAGTTCCGAACCCTAACAGCGATTTACCGTCTCCCAGGAACAGGAGTAGAGCCAGGTCTATGGGACGCTTCCAACGAGAGTCCTTTTGCAGAGCAATGCCATAGCCCGTAGTTGCAAACACCTTCCCACTACCAATCGTGACCAGCTTGCAGCCCTCGTCCTTGCCAGCCATATAATTAAGAACTGCGGCATCATAAATGAAGGCGTCCAGCTTCCTACACATAGGAGAGAAATGAGCCCAAGGCAAATAGTTTAATAATTACACATAAATTTGTCAAGTAAATAATTATATCTTGTTAATTCCTAATCCTTCTTTTTCCATTGATGGATGGTGAACAATACATTATTTATGCTTGTTTCCTCACCAGTGTTTCACTGATCCTCAGACATCTCAAAATAAAAAAGTCTGACAGAATAGCTTCTAAATGATTTCTAATGAACAATGGAATGACCCTCTTTGTTCACTAACAAACATTTTCACAAACAACAAAGTATAAATATTACAAACTAACCCTAATCTACACCCTAACCCTAAAACTCAAAGACATTTTTTGCATTTTAATTAATTGAGGATGTCGAATATGTCCCCAAAGACAGGGTTTGTCTGATTTTTCCAACTTTTGTGGACATTTTTGTCATCAAAATATAGCTTTGTATGTACACAGACACGCACACCAAAAGTTGTTGAAGCCCACCCTGTTTTAAGGCTGTTGAGTGCTTCCTCCACTCCCTTCTGGTTGTATTTTATCATGTGGGTGTGCATGTCGGGGTAGTTGCTTCGAATGTTCCTCTCAGTGCTGCCGTTTGGGACCGTCCCAAAGCGAAAAGGAGGATAATGTTCCTGTGGTTTTTGAAACTGAAACAAAAAGGAATAAATTGCATTGAATTTGTTTAGATGAGGCAGGTTGCGGATTAACTTTAACAATACAGATGTAGATCAACACAGATTACAAAGAATCACCTATTCCCTGGGTGGTAGTGACCTTGAAAAGAAAATTAAACAAGTGTTGTGAAATTCATTAACTTTAGGATCAGTACTGCTTTCTCTGATTTCTCTCCACACTGATAAATTTCCGCAATGCACAGTGGACCTAATAAGAGATAAAGGTAAAATAATGCAATTCGTCCAGAATGACCATATCAGACAGTATATCATTTTCCTCTCAAATCCTTGTGTCTCTACAGGCATGAAAATGTGCAAACAGGCCTCATATTTCAAAGTCGATTCTGCAATACCTTTGATGACTGGCCTTATGCAAAATGCATTCAGTAATATTACTTAATAACAGAGAGTTCTAGTCCTGGATTCTGATTGGTCATACACTACATAGTAACAGCTATGGCTCAAAACATTTAATCACTGCACAGCACCCATAGAGGCCAACTACTAACCTTAGTTTAATAAGGCTTTATTTTCTAATAGAAAGATAGCAATTAACGGCAATGAAGATTTGTGTTTAATATTTTGTTTCATAAATCTTATTCCTAATCAATATTGTTGTCTTGTTTTTCAACTAAGAATAGACATAAATAAAATAAGATACATTTACTTTAGAAGCAAGATATTAAGTCTTCATTTCAGAGAAATATCCTTTAGAATTAAGTTTATTTTTCTTACCCTGTTGGCAAATAGTTTCTTCTTGTTTTGAGCTTAAACCTCACTAAATGTGGTTGGATTTCTCTGAAAATATGACTTAATATCTTATGTAATTTTGCTCAGCAAGAAAATGCATCTTGTTTCAATATTTAAAGAAAAAGAAGACAAATACTGTGTAAGAAAATGCTTTTTGCAGTGTTTTTGTGTAGTTATGATGTATTTAAATTTCATATTTATTGTCTCTTACATTTAATCAAAGCAATAAGGCACTTGAGGGTATGCTACATTGTGAATGCTGTGTGTCATACCTAACAATGCCCTTTGGATGAGACTATATGCTTAATATGGCACAGCCTGTCATACCTTATTGCTTTAATGTATTGTGCAAGCAAAAAGCAAATCTATTAGTCAGGCTTGTTTTTTTGTATATATATATATATATATAAATAATATATGAGCGATTCATCTATTGCCGTTCTTCCCTGAGGTCAAGTTCATTTCTAATTTGCATTATTGTATTGATTTCTGTCAAGGTTTTCTTAAGAAAAATAGTGAACATAAATATCACTGATCGTAAGGTAGACTTTAAGACATTCGTTTGGATACCTGTCTGATCTGCTTGAACAATAATACAAAAACAAGGTCAATTCTCAAAAAGTTGTCAGATCATCACAGTATGCTATTGGTGTGTCTCATAGTTAGTTTCACTTAAAATTGTTTTGTGAATGTTTCTCATGCCAAGGCCTTTACTCTAAACTGTTATACACCTCATTTACAATTACACACATCTGTCTCACCTTTTTGTCACTAAGTCCAGACACAGTGTCAATGTACTGCTCTTGTATCATGAAGGCAGCTAAATTGGCAGTGTAGCTAGCAAGGAAAATGACAGCAAAGAAAGCCCAGACTAGGACCATAATTTTGCTGGTTGTGCCTTTGGGGTTTTCAATTGGAACAGAGTTGTTGAAGACGATTCCCCACAGGAGCCAGACAGACTTCCCGATGGTAAAGGTGGGACCCCCAGGGGCTATGTAAATATGAGCAAGAAAGTATATGAGAGAGTATACATTATAGTATTGACATTAAATTATTAAAATAATACTTTAAAGTTCACGTGTTATGAATACATAAGGCTAAGCAGTTGTTGTTGATGCTTACAAAACAAAGCACAACAGAATGTATGTGCACCCTTTATAACAGATGTTCTGTTGGACATTGCAGTTTAATTAGTCACAGATCAGGACACACGTGCAAAATTATTTAATGCTGTGAACAGTTGGTAGGAATTTCTTTTCAAGTTCCACCTTGACATCAGTTCTGAATGGGGTACTTGTGTGCAACTAAAAAGGCAAGCAATCAATCAAAGTCAAATTAGCAAAGCGACAAACGTTAATTAAACCTCCAAAAAATGACCTTTTACACTAGGAGACAAGTACACACCCTGTCAGCTCGGTTTATGTGGATTGATTAGACTGGTTCCACAACTATTCTTCCCCTCCCAGAGCTTGGTGCCTGATAACAGTAAAGACTGTGTGAAAAACCAAGGCTGACCTTTTGCACTGACAAGGCTCCGGTTGTACCCAACAGGACTGAAGTACTCAAAGACGAACACGGTGACTGCCACAACAGTCAGGCACATTACAAACATCATTACCCACACGGCTGGACTGTAAGGCTCTGGAAATCAGAGAATATGAAGCAATGCATAAATTCAGATGGCAAAGAATTTCTCATACTCATAACAATGCAACATTGTGTTTGTCAGATGCTGTACAATTAGTGTGAATAATTAACAAATTATTGTTTAGCAGAGACTAAATGTCTCATTCTCTCTGCTTGTGTGCATTTGGCTAAAAACAGCTTAAACCAGCCTAAGGTGGTTTGTTGGTTTTAGCTTGTTTAAGCTGGTCCTGCTGGTCTTCAGGTGGTCTAGCTCTGGTCTTGCAGCTGGTCCAGTGTCTTTCACAAACTGATTTAAAGTGCTTTAAACCCCTCTAAATACAGTAGAGCCAAACCAGCATACCACCTTAGGCTGGTTTAAGCTATTTGCTTATTTATTTATTATTATTATTTGAGAAGTGCAGAGTTAGAGATTCTTTAGAAAATGTTTTTCCTGTCTAGGTTTAATTCTCTTTATTCTAAATTGTAATCCAACACAGGCATAAAATGTTAATATAGTCATATTCTTATCCTTATCAGAATCGCCGTTGGCGGTAAATATTTCAGACAGTCATCAAGCATATCTCACAGTCTGGATAGCTAATGAATTCTTCTCACCAAGAAAGGCAGAGGGTGAGACTGTTCCATTGCTTCTGGCCACCATAACACTAATCCCAGTCTCCACGAATGGCACTGAAAAGTCAACAATCTCTGACCGCTCCTCATTGATGGTAAGAGAGCCGATAGCCATATCAGCTCGCTTGTAGAAGACCTTGATCAAGGAACAAAATGGGCAGCCATGTCATAACACAGCCTAGCCATGCCATATTGTTGAACTCAGAGGTGTAAACAGTTTTAAAGTAAAAGGTAATCTTTTTTTCTTAGCTTTAGAAAAAGGTAGATGATTTCAAGAGATTGGAGTTATTATTAAAATGTAATGTGTTAGGTCAGAAATGGTGTCATTGAGGATGCCTCTTCACAGGTACGAGTGGCCAGAGTTGAAGACAGTTATATTTTGTCCTGAAACTGATATCATTGGCTGTTTTCGTAAGTAAAGAACAATTTGTGGGAGCACAAATTAATTAGCTTTGATTTTAATTAGATAGAGCTCAGTAAAATGTTATTTTTTTCGCTAAAAAGGTCAAGCATATGTAAAGCTACCTCTGAAAATTAGTTCATTGATATTTTTCAACATATTAGGGCCTACATTAAATATTTAAATGTTTTTTTTGCTAACTAATTGCTTTTATTTTATTAATTTGTTTGACTTTTTTTTAATTTATAGTTTGCAGAAATCATGAAAATAACATTGAATAGATTGGAGTGTTTGCCTCGAGATCAGCTGTCTTCTCCAAAAATGCTGCCTTTTTACTTAGATAAGCACAGTGAGTTGATGCTAGACTTTATATAGAAATGTGCATGTTCTCAGTATTTGCAGGGACACCCTTTTTTAATTTTTTTGCAAAGATTTGACCAACTCACTCATTGATCCTCTCCCTTGGCTCTTAAATGTTTGTGTCCACCAGGATACAAAAACCTTTTTAGGGTAAAGTATGATCACCTGCGAAATGCTGTGTGTGTGTGTGCACTGTGTACTTTGAAGGTCTGAATGGCAATAGTTGGGCTTCCATCCACATATAATTAAATGCAAATTTTAGCTAATTGTAAAAAAAGCAGGATGAAAAAGAAAAAAAAAAAAAAAAAAGATCTGCAAAACGTGCATAAAAAAAAGTTTTTTTTATTTTTTTATTTTTTATAATTAGACAGATATCATCACATAGCATCTTAGATGTTGCTCTGTTTATTAAAAAATGCCAAAGTATCTCATCAAAATGATTGGTTACTATTATCTTTCAAAACTGTCTGACACACTTTTGCTCCCAGACATGATAGCTAGAAAACATGTCAGACTATTTTTTCTCCGCACTCTAAACCACAAGTAGGAATTTGTTACATTTAATAAAAGAACAACAGTGGCTTCGAGTTCCATTTTAATTTCTATTTTGCATCAATTTCCCTAGAAGTGACAATTTTGTTCTCTTAAACATGGGATGGAAATGTCTCGGTTACTGTCGTAACTTCCATTTCCTGATGGAGGGAACGAGACGTTGTGTCGCTTTAGTGACACTAGGGGTCGATCTTGAGAGCCCTGATCACCTCGGATCTTTGAGAAAAGATTGGCGAGTGGAATTTGCATGCCACTCCCCCGGACATACGTGTATAAAGGTAGCTGGAATGCAGGATGCAGGATTTTGTGCTGAGGAGCCAAGGCACGGTCCCGGCCATTGCAGGGGCTAGTACAGTGTTGTGGCAAGAGGGACACAATGTCTTGTTCCCTCCATCAGGGAATGGAGGTTATGATAATAACTGAGATGTTCCCCTTCTGTCACTCACTCGATGTTGTGTCGATGTTGTGATACTAGGGGTCCCTATGGAAAAATGCCACAACAGCTGAACCTTGTTACGTGAACTGCAGATGCAGGTGCAAGCAAGCTGCTGCGTGTGTAATAGCAGGTGCATCAGACTGCATGTAACCTCCCCCAATGCCCCAAAAGATGTCATGTCTTTTTCCAAAGCAGACAAAGAGCTGCTCAGAGTGTCGAAAGCTCTGTGTGCGATCCAAATAGGTGCGCAAAGCATGCACTGGACACAGCAACGACAGGGCTGGGTCTGCCTCCTCTGGGGCAGTGCTTGCAGGTTCACCACCTGATCCCTGAAGGGGGTCGTGGGAACTTCAGGGCATGAAGCTGCTTCGCAGAGGGAGCTCTAGCCTGAGTGATCGGTCAACCACTGATGGTTGTAGGCCACTTATGTTCCAGAGGTCTGGGCACGGGTGCCAGATTGTGCCCCATCCCTGAGAAAGAAGGTCCTTTCTCAGAGGAATCTGCCAGGGAGGTGCTGTCTTGAAGAGCGTGAGGTCTGAGAACCACACGCTCTTCTAAGTCTGCAATACCAGAGTTGGCAGTGTGAGGATTCTTGGGAAGCGAACAGGTGTACCTGTGCTTTGTTGAATTGACTCCAAATCAGCTGGACCACCTAGGGGGCGTAGTCTCCACTCTCCGCTGAGCATTGCCTGCCACAACAGTGTGTCCGCTGTGGTGTTGAGGCTGCCAGGGATATGAGTGGCCTGCAGCGACCTCAACTGCTGCGGACTCCATAGGAGGAGATGGCGGGCAAGTTGCGACATGCGATGAGAGCATACGCCGCCTTGGCGGTTTATATATGCTACTGTCACTGTGTTGTCAGACCAGACCACCACATGCTTGCCCTGGATCAACGGCAATAGCCTCAGCAGGTCAAGTAGTACAGCCAGCAAGAAATCTAGGCAGTTGATATGCTAACCCAGTTGCGGCCCTGACCAGGAACTGGTGACAGCGTGCCCATTTCACACCAGTTTGGAGGCATCTGTGGTGACCACGACATGTCTGGACACTTGTTGTAGGGGAACTCCTGCCCATAGAAATGCAAGGTCTGTCCAAGGGCTGAATAAGTGGAGCGGTGTGATAGCTACGCGATGTGTGCCGCAGCGCCATGCCCATCTTGGGACTCGAGTCTGAAGCTAGTGCTGAAGTGGTCTCATATGCATCAACCCGAGCGCCGTGACTGCTGCTGAGGAAGCCATATGCCCCAGTAGCCTCTGAAAGTGTTTCAGTGGAACTGCTGTCCTCTGCCTGAATGACTTCAGGCAGTTCAGCACCGACTGCACGTGCTCGCTTGTGAGGCACACTGTCTTTGAGACAGAGGCTAACTCCATGCTGAGAAAAGAGGTGCTCTGAACCGGGGAGAGCTTGATCTTTTCCCGGTTGACCCGAAGAACCTTGACAGCTGAGGTGCCTGAGCACCAAATACCTGTGCGCGCACAGCAACTCTCGAGAGTGTACTATAATCTGCCAGTCGTCGAGGTAGATGAGTATGCGGATGCCCACTTCCCTTAAGGGGGCAAGAGCTTTCTCTGCGACGTTCGTGAAGGGGAGCCACGTGTCAGATGTCGGACGCTGAGGATTCAACTGGGCTCCCATCTTCGGGTCTACCCGCCCAGGCATAAATTCAGTTCAGAACTTGACTTATATATTCAGTTTCAATATTACTCTAGTACAATTTTCCAAAAAAATACTTAAGAATCATTATGAAGTACAATTACTCCAGTACTTTCCACTCCTGAGTCCTGAATAAACTGAACTGTGTTTTTGAGAATCATTTTGTGGATATTACAATTTACACATACATTTATTTGCTTTTGGCTTCCAGATTCCAGTTTCTTCAAGGGATGGAAAAAGGACATGAACCACTAGGTATGTCATCACAAAACGTATAACATCGCAAAGCAGTATTGACAGATTTGTTTTGCCGTCAACCTCAATCAACCTCATGAATGGAAATTCCTCACATCACATGTCAAACCTGAATGCAAACATTTATTGAACTACTCCTTACCCGTTGTGAAAAGCATTTAAGCCTTGTATTTGAAGCGAGGGTTTGCTATCTTTAAACACATCAGCCTGTGAGCAGATGCAGGTGATGAGAACCCATGAAGTGATCAACAGCTGTGGAAGACACTTAACCACCGGATTAAGTGACACTACACGCAGCAGGAGATCACAGGATGGAATGTGTCAAGATTGCATTTTAAAGCAAGTTTTTGCTCCATGAATGCCCTTAATAACTTGAATTGTATCTCACGCAATAATTGGAGGTTTCAGAAGATTCTTGTTAAGTAAGGATAGAAAACAGGGTGTGAGTAATGTTAGGAAAAGCGTGTTGACGCTATCATAAGAAGCTGATTTGTTTTTTGAATCATGCTGTAAACTGTTTTATTTTTACATGCTCAGATGCTAATTTAGCTCATTTCCCATGAGCTCTGAACTGTTGACATGTTTGAAGTGTGAGTGCGTTTATGTGAGAAAAAGAGAGAGTGAGAGAATGTGCCATTTCATACCTCTCCAATCATCCCATTCCAGACGCCACGAACCATCTTGCCATGTTTCCCATTGGTGACCAGATAAAGGTCGTATGAAAATTTGATGGTTCGTGAGAGCTTCTTTAGGATGTCTATGCAGAAGCCTTTGCAGCAGAGTTTGGTGTAAGGCTCTGTGTGACCGGTTATACTGCAGAAAGGAAAAAACATTTACAAAAATTTTCATTAGTGTAGGTACATTTTTTTAATTTCTACCATTATTTATCATGATGTTGTTCCAAACCCATATGACCCATTTCATATACAAAAAGTAAGATTTTGAAGAAGGTTCCAGCATTTAGCAAACTGGAGGGGATGATTATCAGTGAATAATGACTGTTTCTCACACAAACCTATCATATGACTTCAGAAGATTTGGAATATATTGCACAAGTTGTATGGACCACTTTTATGACAGTTTTATGTTGTTTTTGTATTCTTTTTGAAGCTTGAAAGCTCCAGTCTCCAGTCCAGTCAATAAATTCTCCTACTGTGTTCCACAGAACAAAGAAAGTCAGGTTTGGAACACATGAGGGTGAGTAAATGATGACAGAATATTATTTTTTTTTGATTATTAACTATTCTTTCAACTTTCAAAAAACTTCAAGTTAACCAAATCAGGAATCAGTCAAAAGGACTTCAACAATCATTTAATATGCTCCGATTAAACATTTGGTGAAGAGGATCAAAGCGTGTGGTTCTAGAGCAACACATATGGTGTGACACACATCTGAAAGATACATTACTGACAGAAAGGCTAATTAATTTTGGGTAACAAGCTAAAATAATGCAGACATGAAAAAGAGAGAGGAAATAATTTGTGCTTGCCGTTTTAGCATTAGGAGCAAATTATGGACAAAAAGAACATTAAAGGACTTCTCTAACAAAGGTAAAAAGCCATTGCACACCTGAGGGCTTTTCACTTTTACTGACCTGTCATCTTCAAGTCAATAAAATAGTAGTTCCCACCACAGTGCCAGCCAATTAATTTTTAAAGTAATAGTACACCAAGAAATTACATTTCTGTTATGATTTACTCACCCATATGTTTTTACAAACCTTTAGTATATGTTTTTTTTTTCTCTTTTGTGGAACACAATAGTTTAGCTGCTCTTTTCCATTCAATGAATACAGTGAATGGTGACTTGGAACAGTCAAGTTCCAAAAATGATAAAAAAAAGCACTATATTCTGTAAGTAGCCCATTTGACATGCTACATAACAATACTTCTAAAGCCTTGATGGCTTTGTGTGAGGAACAGACATTTAAATGTAAGAAATTATGAAGTAATTATTCACTGATCATTTTTGTCTATTCCTCACACAATGCTATCATATGACTTCAGAAGATTTGGAATATAGTGCACAGACTGTATGTACTGTACTATTGTTATTGTAGTTTTATGTTTTTTTGGTCATTAGTGGAGCTTTACACCCCCTGGTCACCATTCACTTTCATTGTATGGAAAAGAGCAGTGAGAACATCCTGCTTAATATCTCCTTTTGGGGCCTACGGGAGAAAGAAAACCATACAGGTTTGACATTCTTGGGTGAACTGTACCTTTAACAGGAGCCCAATTAAAAATGTAAATGGCAAAATGTAATTAACTTACAATACAATTTATAAAGAAGGCCTACATAATTATGTTTACTCATAAAAATAAGCAGATGCTGCTAAATAAATAGGGGAAAATAAAATAAACGATTGCACTTCTCTCCAAACTGCTGCAATTGAAAAACCTTGTTGGCCAAAATAAAAAAAAACTGCATCTTGGTTTTAAGCTTTCACAACAAAATGCTCAAAACACGTATCCAAACCAAGTGATGGCCTCCATTAGCCGTTAGATGCTGGGGTCACTCAGCAGAGAAACTCCGAGAGCAATAATGGTACATCACCTCCAACCTCCCCAGACCTCCAGCGTAATGAGCTGTACAGGGATTGGACTTGGGCAGAAGGACGGCAAAGCCGTGTGCACTGCACTGGCAGCAACCATAACAAAGAAAGACAAATTAAGTGTTTGATGATAGTCTCCAAACAGTCTGGATGTAACATAAACAAGATGCTTTCTCTGCTACACTGTATCAACACCTGCTCACGGTGCTGGCACTTTGGGTTAAGTGGGCTGTGAATTGAGGATGAGAAGTTTAATCAGTCAAACACACACACACACACACACACACACACACACACACACACACACACACACACACACACACACACACACACACACACACGCAAAGCACAAGGGATAGTGATGAAGAGGAAGTTGGTGTCAAAGTGCATTAGTCTGTTTTCTGGGATAATAGACGTTGGCACACAAACCTACCTGTCTAGGGAATGCCAATCAATTATTTCTCCTTTAAACCAAGTTAATTAAAGTATAAAGTAAATTGAGTAATATGGATCTCTGTTATAATTGGTGTGCAGTCATTATGAAAACAATTACAGACGAATAAGAGATATACAATGGCTCTGCCCATGTATTGCTTAAATTAGTGCAATTTATCACATTTAGAAGTAGAACTATTTTCATTTATATGTGATGGAGTCACGCATTTCATATCTATGTACGGATATCTATGCAGAGAAGCTTACATGCCTACATGATGCAACAGGCAGTTTGAACTCCACCCTTCTCAATGTACAAACCTCAAGCAGGCCGGAAGCAAACATTTTTAGTAAAAGAAAATTGTAATATTTTCTTACACCTAGCGTTTCAATTCAGTAGACCACTGGAATCATATGGATTATTTTTATGATGGCAATATATATTTTTTGGAGCTTCAAAAATTGCCACCCACATTACAGAGCTGAAATATGTTTACAAAAAAATCTTAATTTGTGTTATGCTGAAGAAAGACAGTCGTAAACACTTTTTTTCATTTTTGGGTGAACTATTCCTTTAATGGGACATTTCAATAGTTAATGTGATGAACTACACTTGTGGTTACTCTGCTAGGGTATCTGTGTTAACTCGAAGGTAAATTACTCCATACATCCACTAAAAATAACAGTGAGGCCAGCTGATTAAAAGTAATAACAAAGTTAGTTCTGAGAAAAACTGCAGCATCATTTGCTTGCAGATGCCACTGTATACTATTGTTATACTGACTATATACCAAATCCTGAAAAATAGTTATTTTTCAGCGTAATTAACAAATGTTAATACACAAGAATTGGGATATTTTTGTGCCATAAATTCTCTCACATCAAATGTCCATTGTTACCACAGGTCCAATTAAAACTGTCGTCACATTTCTCAGAGCTTTGTGAGCACGGGTGCCAATTAGCATGAAGGTGTGTGATGGGCCCAGAGCAGAACATTTCACCATTAATATTGATCACTGTTTCCCCCTCAGCCATCACACGCTCCCCGAGGGGTGATTACTCTGCTGTATGATTTATTTACACTTTCTCCCCTCAGCATGGAGCCATAATGAGTCTGTCATCTCTCTCTCTGGGCACGCCATTCTCCTCACTCACCATGTGTTACCTCCAGAGCCACAGAATTAACAGAAGATGCTTTCAGTTACCCGAGGGAACAAGACTAAACTTTTGGAATGGCACTATTTTCTTATTTACATCGAGGAATTCCACTGATAGGGGAAAGTAAATTGCTTGAGGTCTGTGATAAAAGGGTTGGAGATTTTGCAAGTTTATGCTCAAGGCAAGAGGGGGCTGGGGGATTAATTGCTGGAATGAGCAAAATAGTGATAATAATAGGTTTATGGCAGACTAAGGTCTTCAATCCAATGAGTTGCTCTTTAAATCATTAAGGCCCTTTGGTGAATGAAGATGAGACTTGAATTTCGTAGTCGGTTTTGGGAGCCTACATTGTGCTTGAGTTGTACTTAATTTCCATTTTTTAGCACTTTAAAATTCAAGGCGAGAAATTCTTTCTTTTTTACACTCTTTTCCTCTAAGCTGTTATTCTCAAATAGGAAGTAGTCTACATGGTTTCTAAGCAGGACACAAAATTTGTGGGAATTAGAAATCAGTTTTATTTATGGCCAACTCCTCTTTCATCTCTACCCCCCTAAAAATCAGTGATTATGTGATCTCTCTTCCTGTTTGTGGAAAACTGTAGGTTATTTTAGGTTATTTCACTATGAATCCTCACCTACTAGTAGTAGGTATGTGCCCGAAGCTGAATACCTTATTCGGAAAGGCACGAATAATGACTTCAAAATGAATAACAAATTAATAAGAATAATAGAAAATATATTCGAAAGACTGATCATCCAACTAGCACAAGCTTGTATATATTTTATATAAACCTATAGAAAATTACAAAGCATTGATGAGTCGAGGAAGCCAATATTACTACAGGATAAACTTTATAAATAAAAATGCGCATGGTGATTTTATGTTCAGACCAGATGGCCACATTCTCGACTCTGTTTGCAGTCTCTGTTAATTGTGCATGTCTTAGAAATCTAAGCTTGTAATGAGTATTTACTATATCATACACATTTTCCACTACTTGAAATGTCTGATCACATTAATAACAAACGTTTCACACAATTCACACATAAGGATTTATAAACCAACCTGAGCACGATGTTTAATTCCTGACCAAAGAAGTGATTTTATAGTGGAGCTTGACTGCAAGTTGACGACATTTATATCCACATTAAGGTAATTATCTGGGTAATCCTTTATTCCAAAATGTTTTAAATGCTGCATTTAGGTATAAATACTTAATAGAGTGTAAATAATATTCCTACAAAAAAAAAATATATATATTTCTCTTTTCATTTCTAGAAATATTGAGAGGCTCAATCTTGCAGTTTATTATTCCACTGCATTTCATTAATTCTGCACATGTAATTTAACTAATTAATTATGTTATCCACAAAAATATGTGAACACAAAATAAGCTTTGAACTTTCTGAAAGAGATTTACGGTGCTTTCAGTTTGTAGGCTATATTAATTTATTCTCATTTCTTTTAATATTTGTATTTAATATTCACTGCAAAATGTGCTTTACATTTTATAATTGCTTGACACCTCGTGCCTCCAGAATAACATTGTTAATTACACACAGGCATAAACGAAAATGTTGTTTCAGCATATATTACTGTCTGAATTACCAGGAGAAACCACATTTAACAACATATTCCACAGTTTATGTAGCCTACATATACAGCTTCATCTGGCTATTATCCTTGTTGTTGGTATAATCCATATACTGGACACTCTTTATTGCTCCGTTAATAAGAGACTCATTTTTAGGATCAATGTAATTCAATTAGTAGGTATGTATGTGCAGCAGAGAGAAGATGAGCTAGTGTAGAGGCTGTGCTCTTTCTGGAATTTCGCAGATATAAGTCTCATATACAAACCTATTTGTGGATAAACTTAGTAAACAACAGCAACAAATTTGGAACTTTATGCTATCAAGATTCACATTCACAGGTCTACATGAGAAAAGATGTTTGAGAACTCACCTCTCAGTTCGGTTGGACTGGCGACGACAGGGCACAGTGTTACGCACACAAGTGCCCGTGGCAGGATCAACACTCTCCACAATGACAAAGGGCCTCTCCTCCAGCGTGGCCACAGTCAGGTGTCGGTTGTCAGACACAGGCTCCAGGAAGCTGCCGTAACGAGGCCATACAGGGTAACGCATCTGCAGAATCCCTCCCTCATAGTTGCCAACCTGTGGAGGGTTTGAGCATAATTTAGGGAGGTTTTAGTTTGAAAATTATACCTTAGGATTTCAACTTGCAAACAGATTAATGCTTAAAAAAATAAAAATTATAATTCTATAATATAATTTGAATCTTGTCAGGCACTTCTCATGCACCTTACAGTCTAGCTGATCCCACAAAAGCTCAATGGGGTTAAGATCCATAACACTCTTTTCCAATTATCTGTTGTCCAATGTCTGTGTTTCTTTGCCCACTCTAACCTTTTCTTTTTGTTTTTCTGTTTCAAAAGTGGCTTTTTCTTTGCAATTCTTCCCATAAGGCCTGCACCCCTGAGTCTTCTCTTTATTGTTGTACATGAAACTGGTGTTGAGCAGGTAGAATTCAATGAAGCTGTCAGCTGAGGACATGTGAGGCATCTATTTCTCAAACTAGAGACTCTGATGTTCTTATCCTCTTGTTTAGTTGTACATCTGGCCTGCCACATCTCTTTCTGTCCTTGTTAGAGCCAGTTGTCCTTTGTCTTTGAAGACTGCAGTGTTCACCGTTGTATGAAATCTTCAGTTCCCCTTCTGTCACTCACTCGACGTTGTGTCGATGTAGTGACACTAGGGGTCTCTCTTGAGAGCCTCGGTTACCTCTATCTTTTAGAAAAGGCCAATGAGAATTGACAAACAGAATTTGCATGCCCCTCCCCCAGACATAAGTGTATAAAAGGAGGGAAGCGTGCGTCCTTTCAGACAGAATTTTTCTTCGGAGCTGAGCGGTTGTGGATCAGCGAGCTGAATAAATCCACTGCTGTTCCACTCACCTCTACAAGAGCGTATGCTGTTGGAGATACAGCGCAAATCAGTGGCTTTTCTCTTCTCTGCAAGTCAAGTCAATTTTATTTGTATAGCGCCTCTCACGACACACATCGTTTCAACGCAGCTTTACAGAAAATCAGGCATTAACAGTGTGGCTGGTGCTGGCACCCCAATGCAGACTATGCCCCTGGGTGCTTCGACAGCCTATCTAAAAAGTATATACAAGTTAAAATAGTATATTTCTCTGAGAGAGTACAACACTTGGACGTTGAACATCTTTTTAAAGATGCATGTTTTTCAAGATGCCCTTCGGTCCTTGTGTTATTCCTGGATGTGGTCATTTCACACTTCAGATGGTCACGGGCACTGCCTCACGTGTCTGTGCAGAGAACACAATGAGGCAATATTTGTGGATGGTTCATGTTCTCACTGCAAGAACATAACCTTGGCAATGTTGTGGTCGTGGCTTTCCTTCTTCCGGGGAAAAGCCACTCTAGCTTCCCCCGCGTCACGCCTTCTACCCATGGGTATAGGGCCAGCGCGGCTGGTGCTGGAGGTGATTTCGGGAGTTCAGCGGGCGCAGTTTTATTGGGTAAATCCCCACGTACCTCCCGTTCCCCAGCATGCTCGTCTGCCCCGTCCGGGTTCGAACACATTCAACAAGGAGTGTGACATCCTCATGGGTACTGGCAACACCCAATACCTTCACGATATTTTACAATCTCCGGGTTGTGCTGGTCTCGTCCCATGTTTTGACAGGTCCTAACACGTAGAATTCTGTAATACGGTATAGCTGGCCGGGTGTATCTCTTGTGCATAGCACCTTTCCCCTCCCCTAAGGTGAAGACGTGCGCTCTACTCCCCCAGTCAAGTCCACAAGTCACTACATCGACACAATGAGTGAGTGACAGAAGGGGAACGTCTCGGTTACTTTCGTAACCTCTGTTCCTTGATGGAGGAGATGAGACGTTATGTCCCTCTTGCCATAACACTGTACTAAGCCGCTGAAATTGCCTGGACATTACTCTCGGCTCCTCAGCTCAAAACCTCTCTGAACAGGTGCATGCTTCCCTCCTTTTATATCCGTAAGTCCAGGGGAGGGGCATGCAAATTCTGTTCGCCAATTCTCATTGAATTACATGCCAGTCTATTACTTACTGTGGCAACTCAAAACAAACACAAACACAAACACAATGTTAAGCTTCATTTAACTAATCAAGTAGCTTTCAGCTGTGTTTGATATAATGGCAAGTGATTTTCTAGTACCAAATTAGCAATTTAGCATGATTCGCTCAAGGATAAGGTGTTGGAGTGATGGCTACTGGAAATGGGGGCTGTCTAGATTTGATCAAAAATGACTGATTACTTTGTGATCAGTTGAATGCCACTTTGGCAATTTCCTACCGAAACAGCAAAATCTGTAAATAATTCCATGAGAAAGGCCACCAGTGTGTGTATATATATATATATATATATATATATATATATATATATATATATATATATATATATATATATAGCTCACTTTTAAGCACAAATTTCCCCAAGCTATAAATGTGGATACATATACCCACACACTCACAAATACATGGAAGCAAATTACATACATTTTAAAAGAAAATGTTCCAAAGTGCAATTCGTAGTGTCTTCCTCAAGGATATGTTGCATTTATCATGTGCTATTCAATCCAATGCATTATTCTTATGCCCTACCATCAGTATGATGCCTAATCAAATATCCCAAAGCATTTTTATGTTATTCTCCTTTATTGCTCTTATTTTTTAGGTTTTTCCTGAACTTGGAATTTATTTGTAATAATGGTTAGAATTTATACTTCTTCAGTAAAGCCATAAATCTCCCAGGGCTCAAAGGCTCATGGGAAATCTTTACAGAGCTGTTTGTAGACTGTGAAAACAATCTTTATTATCTAGAGGCAGCTCAACCCACTGCTCCAGCTCAGCTTAAGAGACTACGGAGAGCTGGTTTCAGCTCTGCTTCCACTAAACTTTCCCAAGAATCCATGCGTCACACCTAAATACCATAGGGACTGGAGTACAAACCTGTTCCCTGTCCCAGAGTTGTTTTGGTGTGACGCTGTTTTAAAGGTACAATAGAGAAGAACACATACTCCCCCTTCTATTAACAGCTAAGTGGTCTGTGCAGTCCATTAGCTGGGGTTGTTATTACCCGGCTGCTTCTTGAGTGCATGACCCTTGCTGCTGGTTTTGTAATAGAGCCAACCCGATTTCTCATGAAAATTCTTACATATTTTATGAGTTGGCTATTTCGTATGATTTTGTATGATTTCGTTTGTATAAATTTGTACGATTTCATTACGTGCAAATGCCCGTATGTCTAATGTGGAAGTAAGTGCGAGTTCCGCGCACGAGGCTTTAAGGACATGATTTTTAATATTATGCCCTTACCCAAACCCCTTATCTAAACCTAACCGATCATTAGAGTGTGTAAACATGATAGGAAGCTGTTGTGTGTGACAGAAATAAGTAATTGTCACAGTTTAGATGGAAACGATGCCCAGCAACATCATTGGCTTTGGTGAAAGTCGTAGAAAATCAAACGAGCGCAGTGGCACGATATTATACAAATTAGCCAAATTTAGAAAAGTTGTACTAATCATTACGATTTTGCAGTGAGAGTATGTTGAACAGAGCCACTGCAATTTTGTTTTTTCTGAATCAGTGTTTTGTCTTGTTTTCCAAATAAAAATATTTAAACATCCTCAAAATCGAAAGTAAATTTACTTGAGAAGCAAAATTGCAAAAGATATTAAGATTTTCAAAATATACCTTGAATTAATAGTTTTGGATCTCAAAAAATAAGCCTTATCTTACTTAATAAACTTGCTTCTTCGGTAATCCTTTCTCATTTTAAAGATGTTTAGATTTCTTTTTTTTTTTCTAGAAAAAAAAGACAAAAATACTAATTGAGAAAATTACTTATGTAGTGTTACCATTCCCTGTTGTCCGCCCCGCATTCCACATGTCACTGTAATCACTGTCATTGTTCTCACCTGTGTCTTGTTTGTAATTATCCTGCCTTGTGTGTGTATATAACCCTGCCCGTTCCTGCATTTCCTGGTCGTTGTTGTTTCCACTGTTGTGATGTCCCTGTTCTCTCCGTGTCCGTTCCAGCCGTGTATCCCTGTGTTTATTCCAGCCATGTATTCCTGTGTCCCAGTGATTCGTGTTTTAGTTTCGTTTTACCCATCGTGGTTGTTTCTTGGTATCAGTCTGTTTATTTCTACTCCTGTTTAAATAAACCCTGCACGTAGATCCTCATTGATTGTCTGCCTTCCTGCAATCGTGACAGAACGAACGACCAATAATGGATCTAGCAGCGGTTTTCACCACACTGGCCCAGGCAAATCTTCCTGTTCGCGAGTGCTCACGGCTCTTCTCCACGGTCGCCATCCACACCGGGTTCGACGACGCTTCTCTCAAGCTCATCTACCGGGGCGTGTTATCATCAGCCCAGTTGCGGGAAGCGCCAGAATTCGGAGAGCACACGTGGAGGGAGTACGTGAGCCTCACCCTGAAGAAACTCGCAGCCGACGAACCACCCCTCGAGATTCCGGCTCTCGAGCCTGAGCCCATGAATACCCAGATCAACGAGCCAGCGCTGCCAACTTCGTCTGCCCGGAGGAGGAGGAGAAGACAGGCTTTCGCCTCCCGGCTTACACCTATCACAGTGAGCGAACCAGTACCCACGCAGATCACTGTGAGCGAGCCAGCGCCCACGCCTTCCACGGTGAGCGAGCCAGAGCCCCCGCACATCACCGTGAGCGAGCCAGAGCCCCCGCACATCACCGTGAGCGAGCCAGAGCCCCCGCACATCACCGTGAGCGAGCCAGAGCCCACGCACATCACCGTGAGCGAGCCAGAGCCCACGCACATCACCGTGAGCGAGCCAGAGCCCACGCACATCACCGTGAGCGAGCCAGAGCCACGACATCACCGTGAGCCGAGCCAGAGCCACGCACAGCACGCTAGAGCCGAGCCTGAAGCCATGACCGTCCTAGAGCCAGCGCCTGAAGCCATGACCGTCCTAGAGCCAGCGCCTGAAGCCATGACCATCCTAGAGCCAGCGCCTGAAGCCTCGACCGTCCAAGAGCCAGTGCCGGCAGCCATGACCATCCAAGAGCCAGTGCCGGCAGCCATGACCGTCCAAGAGCCAGTGCCGGCAGCCATGACCGTCCCTGAGCCAGCGCCTGTAGCCTCGACCGTCCCTGAGCCAGCGCCTGTAGCCTCGACCATCCCTGAGCCAGCGCCTGTAGCCTCGACCGTCCCTGAGCCAGCGCCAGTAGCTGTGACCGTCCAAAAGCCAGCGCCAGTGGTCGTGCCCGTCCAAGCGCCAACGCCTCTCGAGCCTCCTAGGGCTCCATCCCTCAAGCCTCTCGAGTCTTCCACGGCTCCACCCCTCAAGCCTCTCGAGCCTCCTAGGGCTCTGCCCCTCAAGCCTCTCGAGCCTCCCTGGGCTCCACCCCTCAAGTCTCTTGAGTCTTCCAGGGCTCCGCCTCTCGAGCCTCCTAGGGCTCCATCCATCAAGCCCCTCGAGCCTTTCACGGCTCCGCCTCCAGAGCCTCCTACAGCTCGGCTCCCAGAGACTCCTGAGTCTCCTACGGCTCCGCCTCCTGAGCCTCCTATGGCTCTTCTCCCCGAGCCTCCTCCGGCTCCGCCTCCAGAGCCTCCTACGGCTCTACTCCCAGAGCCTTCTGAGCCCCCTACGGCTCGCCTCCCGAGCCTCCTTCGGCTCCGCCCCCAGAGCCTCCTACGGCTCTGCAACCAGAGACTCCAGAGCCTTCTAAAGCTCCGCCTCCCGAGCCTCCTACGGCTCTACTCCCAGAGCCTCCCGAGCCTCCTACGGCTCCGCCTCCCGAGCCTCCTACGGCTCCGCCCCTAAAGGCCCCTATGGCGCCACCTTCCTCGGCTCCACCTCCAGGGCCTCTTACGGCTCCGCCTCCCGAACCTCCTACGGCTCTGCCCCTAAAGGCCCCTACGGTGCCACCTTCCTCGGCTCCACCTCCTGAGCCTCCCTCGGCTTCACCTCCAGAGCCTTCCAGGCCTCCGCCTCTGGAGCCTCCTGCGGCGCCACCTCCCTCAGCTCTGCCTCCAGAGCCTTCCAGAGCTTCGCCTCTAGAGCCTCCTACGGCGCCACCTCCCTCGGCTCTGCCTCCTGAGCCTCCCACGGCTCTGCCTCCTGAACCTCCCACGGCTCTGCCTCCTGAGGTTCCCTCAGCTCCTCCTCCTGAGGCCCCAGAGCCTCCCTCAGCTTTGTCTCCAGAGCCCCTTGCAGCTCCGCCCCCAGGGTCTCCTGCGGCCTTGCCTGCGCCTCCTTCGGCGCCACCATCCAAGTCTTCGACTGCTCTGTCTCAGAAGTCCTCCTTGGCTCCGCCAGCTCCCCTAGTGGCCACTCTTCCTCCCAGGCCTTGTGAACCGGCCCCTGTTCTGCGGCCATCTCCCAGACCTCCTAAACCTGTCCTTGCCCTGTGGCCTCTTCCCGGGCCTCCTGACCCGGTCCCTGTCCAGTGGCCTCCTCCCAGGCCTCCTGACCCGGTCCCTGTCCTGTGGCCTCTTCCCAGGCCACCTGACCCAGTCCCCGTCTGGTGTTCCCCTTGGACTGTCTGTCTGCCCCTTGTGTCCCCCTGGACTGCTCGCCTGCCCTCTGTGCCCCCCTGGACTGTCTGTCTGCCCCTTGTGCCCCTTGGACTGTCTGTCTGCCCCTTGTGCTCCCTTGGACTGCCTGTCTGCCCCTTGTTGCCCTCTTTTGATCTGCTAGCCCCCCTCCATCTCCTGGACGATTCTGTTTTTGTGTGTTTTTGTTTTAGGATCGTCTGGAATTCGATCCTTTGAGGGGGGATTCTGTTACCATTCCCTGTTGTCCGCCACGCATTCCACATGTCACTGTAATCACTGTCATTGTTCTCACCTGTGTCTTGTTTGTAATTATCCTGCCTTGTGTGTGTATATAACCCTGCCCGTTCCTGCATTTCCTGGTCGTTCGTTGTTTCCACTGTTGTGATGTCCCTGTTCTCTCCGTGTCCGTTCCAGCCGTGTATCCCTGTGTTTATTCCAGCCGTGTATTCCTGTGTCCCAGTGTTTCGTATTTTAGTTTCATTTTACCCATCGTGGTTGTTTCTTGGTATCAGTCTGTTTATTTCCACTCCTGTTTAAATAAACCCTGCACGTAGATCCTCATTCATTGTCTGCCTTCCTGCAATCGTGACATGTAGCATGTACTTCACGTGTGTACTACATTTCATTGCAAAAATAATTACATTATTATTTTCCTCAAAAATACCTAAATATTCTTACAATACATTTACTTAAGAAGCAAGATATTAATTCTAAATGTCAGAGAAATGTAACAATTTTAAAGGAGTTATGCTTTAAACAAGACTAAAACTGCAGTATTTACCAATGCAGTGCATGTGTAGTTCTGACTAATGACCAACATGTTTCACCAACAATATTACTTGAGAAGTTTAAAAGAGCAAAATAGAGTACATTTGTTCCATTTATTTTTAAGACAAAAGACAGGAAAGCTCAAGAAAGTGTGCTAATTGTGCAGCAGCTGTTATACAGCCTTGCCCAAATGCAGGGGAGGCTTTTCGGATTGGGAATTGTAATCCATTTTTGGTTATGGTATTAGCTGTGAGGGAAAGGGAGCGTGATAAGCCTTGGCAATAGGGATATATCGAAGGATCATTCATAAACTTCAGCAGAACAAATAGATTCAATCTCCAGGCTCCCAGGTGTGGGTAACGTGACCGCTTTGTGGCATCACATTTTTATCTCATCTGATGATTAACAATGATCAAGAGAAGTCTAAAGACATTCAGTGACCAACATTTTATTTGTGCATCTGTAAAGTAGCAACTAAATAAAATTTGACCGATATGATTTAACCATATAATAGTTAATTATGTGTAAAGAATGACTCCAGACAAAGCCAAGCAGTTATATTTGTCTGTGCTAGTTTTAGTGAGCACTTTCAGACCACAGACTGAAATAGCTGTATAGCGAAAGTAAGTGGTACAGTAATTTGGTAGAATATAATGGCTGTAATAGCAGGGTATTCGATTCTTGTTCTGAAGAGCAAACCAAATTTCATTCTGTTATTTGGAATAGCCTGTTTCATTTTGCAGCTGTGGTGTTATGTCTAAAAGACCAATACTACTAACATAGATTTCCAAAAGCCAATTTCTATCCAAGCACTATATTCATCTAAATCTTCATGTACTTCTTAAAATGCAATGGCATATTGTGGATTAAGCTTTAAAGCTCAGTTTATTAGTGGTGCTTGCTAAGATTCACTTGTTATAAGGGACTTCAAGAAACTCATAAACTTAAGTAATAGAGAGATAGTTCAACAAAAATTTGTAATCTTATTCTAATTGATCTGTCCTTGTGTCTTTTCAAACCTGTGTCTTAAGATACAGTACAGTATGTAAAACTGACTACAGCTGTTGTTCCACCAAACATCTCCAATTGTGTTCCACAGAAGAAAGAAAGTCATATGGGTTTTGAACAACATGACGGTGAATTAATGAAGATAGAATAAAAATGTTGGGGTAAGCTATCCCTTTGAAAGCTACTGCATAAACTGCACCATTTGTGTCCCAAACATGCATAATACCTCAAATCATTAAGCTTGTTAAAGAGGGGTGTAAAATTACTGTTCCCCGTCTGTCCCTCTCTCGACGTTGTGTCGAAGAAGCGACACTAGGGGTCTCTTTTGAATGCTGAATATGCCTCTGATCTATGAAAAAGGCCAATGGGAATTAGGCAGACAGTAGTTGCATACCCCGCCCTGGACATACGGATATAAAAGCGGGCAAATACGTCGAGTCCATTCAGAAATCTTCTTCGGAGTCGATGGTCGTGTTGCAGTCAGCTGCGAGTTACACACCTGTTCCTGTTTTCCTCTGACTCTTGCCTGTTTGATTCAACGGCGCATTACAGCGGCTTTCTCCTTCTCTGCACGGCAGTGCAGTTCGCCCCTGGGCGCTTCGACAGCGCAAGAAACTAAAAGAGATATAAAGAGTGATTTTCTCTAAAAGAGTTATTTCCTCTAAAAGACAAATACGCAGCTGGCGTTGACCGTCCTTTTCAGGACGCGTCTTTATAAAGATGCCCTTCCGCCCCTGCGTAGTTCCTGGATGCGGTAGAGTGCTCTCCGCTTCAGATGGCCACAGGCGTTGTCTTGTGTGTCTGGGTTGCAATCACACCGAGGCAGCGTTTGTGGATGGTTCATGTTCTCACTGCGAGAGCATGACCATGGCAACATTGCGGTCGCGGCTTGCTTTCAACCAAAGCACGCCAATCCAGCCGCCCCCCCTGCATTGCTCCTTCTTCCCACGGGATTGAGGACAGTGCGATGGCAATGGAGGCAATCTGGGGATGGCAGTGGGTGCAGCTCTGCCAGGTACGCCCTCTCGGACCACCCGCCCCCCGGCACGCTCGTTGACTCCCGTTCCGTGCTCGAGGCAAATGCGGCTCGCCTCACGGCCAGTCTGCCTATCCTCTAGAGCTTGAGGGGGATGAGCTTGCCGCTGCATCGGAGAGCGCGGCATCTGATGCTGAGAACTCCCCTGGGCTGCCGCCTTCGGGCCTTCATGCCCAGGCTGAGGCCGACGTGCAGATGTCTGATATGCTTGCCCGGGCAGCTTCCAGCGTGGAGCTGAACAGGAATCCTACCCACAGCCATAGCGGTTGGATGACTGGTTCCTGGGGGCTCCGCGCTGCTCACAGCCGTGCCCCTCTCAGTCCCGATTTTCTCGCAGGTGCATGATGAGCTGACATCTGCATGGAGGGCACCGCTCTCCACACGTCACAAGCCTTTCGCTCATCCGCTCTCACTACCCTCGACGGCGGAGCGGCCCACTGGTACACGGTGATTCCTCAGGTGGATAGGGCTGTTGCGCTTCACCTATGCCCTGAAAACCCTACCACCTAGCGGGGTCACCCTGTACTCCCCTCCAAGGCCTGTAGGACAACATCGTCACTGACGGCCAAAGCCTACAGTGCCGCCAGACATGGTGCTTCCACCCTGCATGCCATGGCCCTCATGCAAGTCCACCAGGCCAAGGCACGTCATCTGTGGCTGAACTTGGTTGAAATGCGTGAGGCCGACAAAGTGCGCTTCCTCAATGCCCCTGTCTCCCAGTTTGGCCTCTTCGGCGACACCATCGAGGACTTCACCCAGCAGTTCTCCGCGGTGAGGAAACAGACAGAGGCTATTTCACATATCCTGCCCCGCCGCAAGCCTGCCGCTGTGGGCCATGCCCCGTCTGCTCACCGAGGGCATCCTCCTGCAGCGAGGAAATGCCAAACTGCTCCTCCTCAACCTGGGCCCAGCTCTCAGCCAGAAGTCGATGCCCCCTGCCTCACGGACCCCCTTGAGGACCCGTAAGGCTCCCAGGCGCTCCTGAGGTGATCGACCCAGGGACCAAGACGTTAGCTCCGGAGCAGGTAAGTAGACTGCTCTGTCCCCCGGTGGAGGGCCAGGAGGAGAATCCTTTGTTGAATTGATTTAATTTGCCCCATTCTCAATAAAAGAGCTATTTCCTTTGTCTCTGGGCCACCGGGTCCACAAATGCCTTTCTCACGGCACCCTGCCGCCACACCTCAACAGTCCTGGCATGCTGGATGCGGACCCTCCGCCCTCAGCCCCACGACTGTTCCCTGGCCGGCTGGCTCGGATGAGTCCAGAGGACACCGCTACAGGACCTCCTCCTCAATCACGAGCCACCCCCTGCCAGGAGTGCGGAGCACGGTAAGTGCTTTGAGTCTTTTCTCAGCACCAGAGCCTCGGGACATGTCTGCGCCTCCCGACGCATACTACCTGCCCGCCCGCTGCTCCGCCCTGCCAGGTACATCAAAAATAATCGTCCCCTTGGTACCCCTAGCACGAAGCTTGGATGCGTGGCTCTCACTTCACAACGCATCACGCTGGCTGGCCCGGACCATCCGACTCGGTTACGCAATGCGATTTACCTACTTGGATCACACGCAGAGCTTCAGATGTTCTGAGCAGCCATTTGTCTGCTTTGGTGGACAACGGAAAGGGAACGCTGTCTCCAAACAGAGGCTCTCCCACTGGGTGGTGGATGCCTACCACACCCAGGCCTTGCCCCAGGCCTTGCCCACCCCCCCGCGGGTCCGAGCTCACTCAACAAGGAGTGTTGAGTCCTTGTGGGCACTGTAGAGCAGCGGGTTGGGCAACACCTAATACCTTTGTGAGATTTTACAATCTCAGGGTTGAGTCAATATAGTCCTGTGTCTTCTCAGGTCCGAGCCGGTACAACTCGGTAACATGCTGACAAACTGACCGGGTGGATCGCTTGCACCTAGCGCCCTTTCCCTCGGTAGAGGTAAAATTATGTGCTTTCTCTCCCAGGAGATTCCATATATTCGGATCCCTAGACGATTCCTCCCTAGCCCTATGGGTCCACAATTGACCCAATCCTCTACAGGTACTGAATCTTCCTATACTGGTATAGGTGCTCCACAGGGCCGTACTCCTGCGTGGACTCCTCCTGTGTGTTTTTTCCACAGTACTGTCCCCTTGCGAGTGGACCCACATCTCCCTTAGGCAGTGCCAGCTGCCCTCTGGTTGCCGTGCTGTAGCAACTCCCCCGTCCTTGAGGCTGGATCTACCACCACGCCATTTTTTACACATGGGACCTGAGGGGCCCATGTGATGTATCTCGCCACTTACCTCCCCGATGAAGGGCAGGTGTGGTCTCCGCAGGGTCTTTTCCCCCTAAAAGAATAGGAAACTGGATAAGACCCCCTTCCCACCATGCGTGTAAGGGCCCCAGCCGCTTTGCTCAATGCGAGAAACATAGAAAGATAAGAGGCCCGGCTAGGCTCGGCCCGTTCCCAGATGGGCATGCGTCGCCTTGTTCCTCTGCTTAGGGTTACCAAAAGGGCTCCGACGTCTTTTATGGGGCATTGGGGAAGGGTACGTGCAGCCTGACACATCTGGTCACCTTTGCACGTAAATATACCTGCCCGCTCTTGTGTCAGCAGTACACGTACACGGCTCAGCGCATGGCGTGATTTGAATTGGACCCCTAGTGTCGCTTCTTCGACACATCGTCGAGATAGCGACAGATGGGGAACGTCTAGGTTACATATGTAACCTCCGTTCCCTGATGGAGGGAAGAGACGTTGTGTCCTCCCGGCCACGTCGCTGAGCCGAGCCACTGTAGTGTCCGGACCATTCCGGCTCCTCAGAAAATTCCTGAATGAACTCGACGTATTTGCCCACTTTTATACCCATATGTCCGGGGCGGGGTATGCAAATACTGTCTGCCTAATTCCATTGGCCTTTTTTCATAGATCAGAGGCATATTCTGCGCTCAAGAGAGACCCCTAGTGTCGCTTCTTCAACACAACGTCTTGTTCCCTCCACCAGGGAACGGCGGTTACTACGTAACCTTGACGTTCTAAATGATTACTTACAATGTTCAACTGGTGAACAATAAAATTGACAAAAAAAAAAAAAACATCCCATTGACTTGACCAGAATGTCATAATGGCTCTTCTGACTTGAGCCAGTAAGTACCAACCCAGAACCACATAGCAATGCACATAGAGCACCATAGCAACCACATAGCACTGCCCTGCCAACCACCCACAACACCACAGTATTATGGTGGCAAGATTTGCATGGGCAAGTACCACACACATTTCCTTCAGAAAATGTTAATATCTGTTTTTTAAAAACATGATCGTCACAGTAACATAAGGACACTTACAAATGCAGGGTTTTTTCTATGTTGATCTGCGTCATTTGGGCTTTATCTGTCTTTGAAAAACAACCATGGTACCAACAGAGAAAAACAGTCTCTGTGCTGTCAGGCCTGTACTTTAAAATAGGGAAGCAATGATTCATCTCGTTAATGACTTCAGCACACAATATGAGCAGCACGTGCACAGTATGAGAAAGTGAGGCAGTGCAAAGAGTGTCAATGGGAGCATGAGGAGGTCTACAGAGCAAATTGACCAGATATAGATAAACTGTTATGTCACACAGTGGGTGGTCAGGCAAGCTGTGAAGGCCACAGGCTGGAGTTAAAACTAAAGCCTGAATAAAAAATGTAATCTTTCAAAACTATCATAACTTTTTAAACTCCATTATTTGGTTGGATTGAAGCTTGTTCTCATTTAAATTTGACAAGGCCAGTCTAAATGCTAATCTAAATTCCGGGTGTGAATGATTCATCAGTGCACGTTACTCTAAAAATAAAAGAATATTCTTCTTTCTCTGAAATGACTTTACTTTTCCGCTGATGTCACTTGGGATAATGGGCTATGGGATAATGTTAACCAATAGACCAATAGCTATTTAGGCATTGTTTTGACAAACTCCCATTCAGGACTGGTTCCATGGTGGTATGCAATGTAAAGTCCCATCCATTGTTTTTTCATTGAATATCTTTTCACTCAGAAATATGACACATTCTAGAAATAAAATGTGTTGCAAATGGCAGTTCAGGTCGAAAGGTGAAGTATGTAATTTTCGCACAACTAGCGGTACTGCACGTAAATGCAAAAAGAATGACTGCTTTCAAACAGGTTTCCCTTGTCTTCCATTGGTTGGGCAAACAAAAAGTCCCGTCCCAAACACAATGTTTGAAAAAACAATGTTCCTGGTCAAGCTAGTCAGGATGCTAAAACAGAGCAATGAAAGAACAACAGAGCTATGGTGTTCACATCATTTGGGGGAATCAACCTGAATGGCTAACTTAAAGGTGCCTCTATATATAACCATAAACTGGAATACAAGAATGTAGTAAATTACACACTACACCTTTAAATCTACTTGTCATCGACTTATTAATGGAACGGAGAATCTGAGTGCATTTACTCAGTGTTGAAGATTATACCACCAATGATCAGACAAGCAAGTTTTTATTGTGGCCTTAGATGACAACACACATCCTCTAATATCCTTATCCTTTAATCCACCTAGATGAGGGTGTGAATTTGGATGTCAGTTTTATATCTGTTTTTCCTCTAATCTCTTATTGTAGTCAGGTGGTGTTCACACATTACCAGGTTGCCTACACATGCCCCTGTCACAAAGGCCAAAAAGCTGCAGGGCTGGCCATGTGAGGAGGAAAGGATGATGCCAAGTGTAATTGCATCATAGCCTGGTGTGAACAGTAATACATTTACTTTGTTGGAGGAGTGTATAAAGATTCTTGCTGCATTTTTGTGGAAATCTGTGATCAATAAAAGCTAAAAAGCCAAAGTTATTGAAATGTTGGAACTTTTAAATGGTGCAGAAGCAGCTGTCTATATTTATCTATATCAAACAATTTGTATTTATATATTGCTAACAATATATATACTGTGCAAAAGTCTAAGGCACATTATATTTTTCACAAAAACATGTCTTTAAACTATTATTTTATATTTTCTACTTTTAGCATAACAGTAGGAAATGTCAATTTTAGATGGTATAGCCCCATTAGAGGGTGGAGGAGTGGCCGAGGAACAAGCTGCGGCGTATCGGAGAACTGGCGAGTAAGAGGTTTTTTTTTTTTTTTTTCATCTCTCTCTCCTCTCTCTCTCACTGTCGCTCTGCGTTGGCCTTTATCCTCTTTTAAATTTGACAGTTTTTTGGGGGTTACTACACTGTTACAGGAAGTACCCCCCATTTTAATTATTTCTGTTTCCCTCCCCTTGTCCCCTCCCTCGTCGCGCCCTCCCCCAGGGAAAGGGGAGGGGGGGGGGGGGAGTACGTCAGGCCGGGGGCTCCCCAGCCTGAGAGAACAAGGGAGGAATGTGGCAGGGCGGAGGGCGGGGCCGGGTTGTGATACTATGCAACCGGTCCCGTATTAGGCTAATCAAGCCTCCAAGGTATAAAGGTCGACTGCAGGGTGTCGTGCGGGAGAGAGAGATCGTTTACGGACATGTCCGTCATGTGTGTTTATGTTGTCTTTTAAGTTTACCATTAAACTATTATTTATATCGTCAAGCCGGTTCTCGCTTCCTCCTTTCCATTGATCCCTTTACAAAGAGTTTCATAGTTTTCAAAGTTTTCTCGTATCTTCCTTAAAATTATTTAAATACAATGTAACCGATTGTACTTACTGAGTAGTTACATTTACTGTAATATTATTTAAATGGGTGTTCCAAAAATAGATGTGAATGCCAATTTACTTCTAAAAGGAATATATATATATATATAAAAAATATAGAGGCTGCAATTCGTGAGCCTGTGTCCATGTTCTGCACAGTGACCTCTGCATGCATTAACATTTTACTGCTATTGTCACTTCAAGTTCCAACAATAAGTTTTACCTTGTCCCAGTGTCTCTCTCTGTCCAGAGCAATGATCACCATGGAAGGATTGGTGAGATAGCCATCAGAGTTGAAGGAGAGGTCCTTGTGTTCCCATGAAACATTTAGCATATGCCTGTTGAAGAAACCAAATAAATAGCACAAGCTCTGTTACAATCTGTGTCCATAACCTGACTACAAAGACAGCATAAGTTTTGTTAAGATCCGTTTTTGTTATCAACATCAGTACCACTTGAGTACTAGCAGCAGATGTATTGCTAGGTAACAACAGAGGATGATGATGCCAAATTCACAGTTTTATTCATGTTTTTGTCCCTTTGGATTTATCAGCAGATCTTTGCAATTACAAAATGGCACTTCAGGTCATCTGCCGTGGATGCATTGCAAGGGATGCAAAAACTGTGAGCTGCTTTTCAAAGGCTATTTAGCCTTAGACAACTTTACTTAGTTATGATAAATGCATAGTACTAAATTACGTGTGCCCATAAGCATGCAAAGATGTAAATTATACGTCAACAATAGTGGTTCACTGCCACAATTTAGCACAGATTGCTTTATACCAACTACGAACTGTAGCAAAGTCCAAATAAAACGTATCCCAGGATACTTTTTCAAGCGGACTCAAGTACAGTTTGCTGGTGCACACCTGAGTTTAGAAAACTGCTTTCACACCAACCAAACGAATCAAGCTTTGACATCAAACAGACTCGGATCCGCACCAAAGGCTCTAGTGGGAAAGCATCCTAACCCAAAAAAAGTAGATTTGAATTCCAAATGATTGTACAATTGCCATGGATTTGATCCATCTCTGAAATGAGATGGAAGAATTAGGCAGAGAAAGGAGGACATTCCAAAAACAATCAAATAATTTTTTTCACTAGGTCAAATAAATATAAATCAGAGGCAACAGACACTAAAACATCTACAGTTTTCATTCGTCTCCTTTTAATCCTCTTTGTCTCAGAGACCTGGACATTTTTGCTAAACAAATAGTTCACTTATAGAAAAGGGCATGGGTGGAGCTGAATATGAGTCAGGATTTAACATTGTAGTTTGATTGTTCTGATGCACAGTGAAGAGCGGCAAGTGAGCTTAATTCAGATTGCAGTCGTAATATAGCTGAAATCATAAATACACTTTTGTATTTGATCTTATATAAAGCACTGCATGGTCTGACTCCTCAGTATTTGTCTGAAGTTTTAACTATATACACCCCAAAGTATAATCTGCGTTCCTCCAAATCTGGTCTTTTGGCGGTCCCTCAAACACACTTACGTTCCATGGGTGACAGGGCTTTTTCATCTTATGCTCCTAAATTGTGGAATTAATTTCCAGTTGATATTTGAGAAGCACAGACTTTAAGCATTTTTAAATCTTATCTAAAAACATACTTCTTCAGGTTAGCTTTTACTTGATTATTTAAGTTTTGTTTTCTGATTTAGTATTAGTTGTATATTTGATATACATGTTTATACATTTCCTTCATTTTTATTTTTATATATTTATGTTTTGTATTCTTATATGTATGATTTATTGTGTTTCTGATTTATTATTAATTGTATTTTGATGTGCATGTTTATACATATTATTAATCTTTATGTTTTGTATTCTTATATGTTTGTTTTTTCTGTGTAAAGTGCCTTGAGAAGCTACTTTTTAAGATGCTATTTCAAATAAAGTTTATTATTATTATTATTATTATTATTATTATTATTATTATTATTATTTTCTCTCAGATTTATAGCCCCTATGCAAACAGCAAAGACTGCAAAAAATTATACATTTTCAGTGGCGGTAGAGAATACATCATAACTGTCAAAATATCTACACTAAATATGAATAAGGACAATTGGACAACATGAACTTAAAAATAATTTGATAATGAGCAAATTGGCACAAGTGTTAGTGAGGGATCTGTATCCTGTCTAATCTAAAAAGAAAGCTCTTTAAAGGAGTGATATCATAAATCTTTTATATTTAATAGAAAACATTCCCCTGAGGTCCACTTCTAATGTTAGTCAAGTATTACTGCCAAATTACTGTTTTAGTTTTTCATGACCATTTCCCCACCCTCTCATTGAGTTTAAGAATTAAACAACAAGTGTCTAAACATCCAATAGGAGTCACTGATGTATAAACATGGACTATGCAACTATGGCACTTCTTACAAATTATGTTAATATCATTTTGGCCAATCCATTTGAAACAAGACAAAATTAAATACAGGTCTTAACATTCAAAACACTTTGAGATTTGTCCATTTCAACCACATTCAGAGGTTGTCAAAAATACTTTTGTTGTGTGTACACTCATACATCCAACCAGAAATGTTGTGTAAAGACAACCATGTATAAACAACGATGTGTCTGACCACTTGTGAACGGATCACTCAAGACAGATCTTAATACCATTTGTAAACAAGGCCTTCAGTTCAGAACAAACCTTTTTTTGCAGCTCATTTTCAATAACTGCTCTTATTGGACTGGAGAGGAGGTTTTGATTTCTCTATTTCTTCATAGTACATCAAGCTCTTTTATCTCAAAAGATCAAATAAAATTAGCTTTCCTCATGAAATAAAGATTTTTTTTAACTATTTCTGACAGACATTTGTGTATATGTGTGCCTGTGTGCGTGCGTGCGTGTGTGTGAAAGATGGGCAGAAGACGCAACAGCACTGAAATCTGGGAACATGTCAGATGGAGGACCCAGTAGGGCTGGGCGATTTGACAAATACAATAAATATAGATTTTTATCAAACTTATGGCGATTCATGATTCACAATTTGATTTTTTTAACTTTTAAATGTACTACAACATGATCTAAATTGTGTGTTCTTTTGTAAGAATTCAAGGCAACCTGATTAGAGAAATAATTTTTTTGGTTTTCATTATAGGAAACATAGGTGTTTGTGGCAGGGCGTAGGGCGAAGCCGGGTCGTGATTCTACACACCCGGTCCCTTATCAGGCTAATCAAGCCTCCAAGAGGGATAAAGGCTGACTGCAGAGGATGGCGCGTGTGTGTTTGTCTTTTGTTTAAGTTAATCATTAAAATATTATTTATGTCGTCAAGCCGGTTCTCATCTCCTTCTTTCCATTACACTGCTTTACACTGGTGCCGAAATCCGGGAAGGAGGAGGGATACCCGTCACGGAGTCCTCTACACTGCTGTCCACCCGGGGGAGCACCGCTGCCATCCTCCGGGGAGGGAGTAGCCGACCACCTGGACACGGTGAACAGCTGCCGTCCGTGAGGCGAGTGGGGACTGGACTCCCCGAGAGCCATGCCATTCCCCAAAAACGCTGAGGGGTCGACAGAAGACCGCCGTCCGCGAGGGGAGGAGGGAAGTGACTTCCCAACTGCCTGGAGCAGTAGGGCCGCTGCCAGGGACGGAAGAGTGTCCCAAGGAGTCATCGTGAACGTGGAGGGGCGTACTTTCCACCGGGGTCGTGGGTCTGACTCTGGTCCGCCCGGGGAGATGCGGCTGTCTTCCGCCTGAGAGGGTGGAGGAGTGATCGAGGAGTATGCGACGCTGTATCAGAGAACCGGCGAGTACATTTTTTTTCCCCATCTTTCTCTCCTCTCTCTCTCTCACTGGCCTTTTCCCTCTCGTTTAAATTTTATAGTGTTTTTTTGGGGGGGTACTACAATGTTACAGGAAGTACCCCCCTATTTCATTATTTCTGTTTCCCTCCCCTTGTCCCCTCCCTCATCCAGGTAGATGGGGATGACCTGCCGGCAGACTCAGAAAGGCACGCCCCTCCCCAGGGAAAGGGGGTGTATGTCATGCCGGGGGCTCCCCAGCCTGAGAGAACGAGGGAGGAATGTGGCAGGGCGGGTCGTGATTCTACACAATTGGTCCCTTATCAGGCTAATCAAGCCTGCGAGAGGGATAAAGGCCGACTGCGGAGGATGGTGCGGGAGAGAGAGATCATTTACAGGCATGTCCGTCATGTATGTGTGTTTGTCTTTTATTTAAGTTAATCATTAAAATATTATTTATGTCGTCAAGCCGGTTCTCGCCTCCTCCTTTCCATTAAACTGCTTTACAGAGTTCAAGAAAAATCTAGAAAGAAGTCATTGTATATCAAACAATTTTTATGTAAATTCATAAACCCCTGCAGATAGAGATGCATCCTCTAGCGGTTCACGCTGAGCAGTGCAGTAAAATGACATTTATCATTACAATTCAACTCTCAAAGTTTGTCAAAATGATCGCTTGCCAAATGTTTGCTATGGATGCAGTACATTTGAAACATGTCACATAACAAAGCGTTAATTAGCAATCTATCTGAATCATCATGATAAAAGGAGCGTTGGATGTTTGATTCTCCCATATACAGCCTCTCCATGATTTGAAATGAAGCACAATAACTGTCATGTAACTAACGTTTTTATAGGTAAAAAGAAAAGAAAGGAGGTCATTCATCAACATGCGCACGCCGAGGCCAGTTATGGAAGCTGAGCTACAATCACACTGTGTACATCTGGGAATATTAATGCTATCTTTAATACCAGTCTCTGAGTTGTTAACCTGTCACGTTCATTTGGAGCGCCCACACACATGCAGCTGATCAGATCGGAGCGCCATTAAGACAATAAATAAAAAAAATTGTGTTAAAACGCAATAAATCGGAAAAACTGCACAGCCCTAGGACCCAGTCACTCATGTGTCTCTGATACGCTTAATCACAGAAAGCTTGGAGAGGCAATTGGAGCTCTCTTTAATGAGGACGGAGACTCCCAGGTGAACAGCCGATTTAACAAGGAAATCTGGAGAATCTCCCAGTCTCATTACAACGGAGGGAGACCACAAGAACATATTGTTTTGTCTGGAAATGCAGAGAAGGAAGCTATTTATGATGAATCTCCAATGACCAACTAAACTACAAGAACTTATAAAGCCAGGATTTTGAGAATTTGTCAATTTGCCACCCACATTTTTTTTCTGTTTACCTAAATTTGTGATCATGTTGGACAAAAAAATATAGGGCAATATTAACCAAGGGAGAACTAAATATATGACAGCTCCATTAAACATAACTGGCAGTCAGAACCCTCCAGATATTCCAAAGGGTAAACTTTGACCAGGGCTGTCACTTCGAGTCACGTGGCCTGGGACAATATAAGGGTGAGCCCCATCCCCCATACACTGAGCAGTGTTAGAAAAGCAAGAAAAATATTGATTATGAAAATATTATTTGACTTATACTTCTTTTTCATTCAATACTGGAAACTATTACAGTTTTTCTGAATGGCTAGATTTGGATCTTCCAGTGTTTACCGTTTTGCAACACAAGTGCTCACAGTCCGAAATGTGTTTCAGTGAGTGAGAATATGTTTAGAGTTTTGCAAAAAAGAGTGATTGATTCGACAAATGGGTTTAGGCCTCTGAGCATTTGGTTCAGAGAATGGGGTTTAGTGTTGTAGCAATTCAGAAAAACTGTAAACACAACTACAACACTGTCATCGTTTACACAAAATGACTCAAAATTGTTCACACTCGTTTCTAATTATGTTGTAGTTGCACAAAAAATGTTGAATGTAAAGTAACGTGTTTTTTATTTAGTGTTCTTTGGAGTTTTGCAGTTGGACTACTGTATTTGTCCAATATGCAAGTGCTGAATACATAGACAGTCAATACTGTATTAGTACTTCTAGTATACAATATATTCACTGTTCTACTGTAAGTTGTGATTACTATACTTTTTTGACAGTAATTGCAAAATGAGCTTACTATATACAACAAATATCTGTATGTTGTGTTCTCCATTTTCTGATGTGTGTCTAATGAATACTCTGTAGTGTTTATATATTGACTTGCTGTGTGTATGATCTGAAAGCATTGTTTGATATTGAGCACAGATGAAATGGTGTATGAGAGGCTTCAAACTTCAAACTTCAAACTCTGTTGGATAATGTGAGTCAAGGCTCCCATACAAAGTGCTATTTTTGTGTCCTGTAAAGTTGCTGCATATGAATAGTGCTCCAGATCGGTGACTTATGAGTTTCCATCTCTGTTAGGATGCAAAGCAGCTTCCTTTGCTGACAGAATAAAGTGAGGCAGCTCACTAAGTTTTGGACCCATAATATTCTTTTTCGAGGCATGATTTTGATGCGGATCAATAAACCAGAATAATGAGAGAGGTAAGATTAGTTTTTGAATTCTTTCACTTCAATATAGTAACAAGTAAATAGGCAATGTGGAACGTTCCTTTACTTAGCTTAACTGTCTTAAAGCTGTTCACCCAAAACTGGAAACCCTCATGTTGTTTCAAATCCATTTGTATTTCATTCTTCTGTGAAACACAAAAGGAGATGTTAGGCAGAATGACAGCCCCAGTCACCATTCACTTTTACTGTTTGGAAAAAAAGATGCTATTGACGTGAATGGTAACTGAGGCTAACATCCTCCCTAGCATCTCCTTTTGTGTTTCATGGAAAAAAAAAGAAAGAGTTTTTCGAATTACATGAGGATACATAAATGATGACAACATGGTAATTTTTGAGTAACTATCCGTTTAAAAATCTCTGTAAAGACTTACCTGAAGAGAGAATTGTTGGTATGTGGTTTGGCAGGACTATTGCAGTCACTGTGACCCTCAGGAATGAATCCTCTGTGCTTGTGGAAACTGTACACCCCTTTTACAATGACCGCCACACCTTCCCGTACCCGTTGGCGCAAAGTTTTCCTCCAGCGGTCTGTGATAATACTGATGACCCCCACTGGGAAACTGTCTGGAGGGGGAACCTCAGGGTTCCCCACAGTCAGGCTGGGGATGACCCAGATGTATCCGGGCCCCAGTAGCCCAACATCAGATGCCATCCTGAACAAGTATTGAGCCTCCTCATGTGAGCAGTACACCAGGTAAACCTGTGCGTCCACCTGCTGTAGCATTCTGCGTGTGCGGATGTCATTGGCCCCAACTGACATCTCGAAGCTCAGCACATCCTGCAGCTCCCACAGGAAGTAGCTGGTGTCCGTGAAGGACCGGATGTAGTCCACAAAAGTCTCGTAGCCGGGATACAAACTGGTGATCACCACGAAGTTACCCCAGTTGTACTCCTCCATCACTTTGAACATTGCATTTATCTGCTGCTCTATAGAAGCGCCCATTTGTAGAAAGGTAGAGCCTTCAGCCTGCAGAATTAATGCATTTTGAGTATAAATGTCTATAGCTTTATAACATTATTAAAAAATATATTAATTCATGTGGGTACAATAAAGTTGTCACATCAGGATACCAAGACATTTTATGTGATTTGCAATCAGAAGAGATCTAAGCACCATTCATCATGATAAATAACGGGACTATCTAAACACCGCTCATTATTGTGTCTGTACAAACCAAAATGAGTTCAGGCCAGCTCATCATGATCATCAGATAAAGGAAACGACCCTACAGTCATGTGAGTTATGTCTTGTACCAGACATGCACCAGCAACAAATAAAAATTGTAAAATGTAAAACTATGAATTCAAACCTGGTCTCATAGAAGCATCTCACAAAACCAACATTTTAGCATAATTATTTTTACGTGCCTCTTTTTATGTATTGCGGCAGTTGAAATTAACACTAGAGGCACTACAATAACTATGTTTATCCCCTATTACAGATTTTTGCACTGTTCCTCACAGAATATAATCTTATGACATCAAAATACTTAAAGTGGATGACTTTTAACATTTTAATATTTGCATTATATAACCAACTACATTTACAAGCATGGTCTAGCGTAATCAAATTGCACAGTTGCTCATCTTATAGAGCATTGTGCTCGTGAGGCAAAGGACTGGAGTACGAGTCCTGAAGAGCATGCTGACACGTAGGCAGAAAGTGTCCTAGAACAACACAAAATGACATGGTTGTTTCAGCAATTGTGTTTTTCATGTCACGTTTGCTTTTTATGACACTATGGGTTAGGTGTGGGTTTAGGGTATGGAGGTAGGTTTTGGCGCTAGATTTTTAGATGAATATCTCAGATCTGTAGGTCCTCAAAATCAGACCTTTATAGCTCCACAAATCACATAAAGGAAACTGAGTAATCCATAAGACTGATTTTGTCTTAAATCCTTATGATTAAAAAGTGATTAAATCCTTAACTTCAGAAGTGATATTGTGGTGTAGGTGAGAAACAGATCAAAATGTAAGTCCTTTTTTATTCTAAATCTTTTTCTCTTTTACTTTTACATCTGATAGTCACATGTGGTGCCTCACCACACCTAGTTTCACTTACACATCTGAAAGTGAAAGTAAATATTTATAAATAAATAGTAATTAAAAAAAATATATATATTGTTCTGTTTCTCATCCACACCTATTATATTGCTTCTGAAGCTATGGATTTAAACACTGGAGTTATACAGATTGATTTTATGTTTACTTTATATGATTTTTGGAGCTACAAAGATCTGATCACCATTCACTTGAATTGTATCGACCTAAAGAGCTGAGATATGTTTCTGAAAATCTTAAAGTAATTTCTGAAGAAATAAAGTCATATACATCTGAAATGGCATGAGGGTGAGTAAATGATAAAGAGAATTTTCTTTTTTGGGTAAACTATCCCTTTAAAAACCTCATCTGTTTGGGAGACAATTTAACTTGCTTTTAGCACTACTCAGTGGACATTTCACTTTGAAACTGCAGCAAAATGAGTAAGAAGCCACATAATGTAATAAAGAAAAAATGTCATCCCAGTCATATAATTGTCATAAGATCAGGGTCATTAATTCATACATGACAAAGAGCAATTTAAGAGCTATTTATACCTGTTGACTTTCTTTTGTCTCTGGAACACAAAAGGAGACATTTTGTAAATCTGCTCATTGCTCTTTTCCATGCAATTACAGTGAATGTGTATCAACCAACTCATTGAAAAGAATTAACTAAAAAAAGTGATTCTTTCACAAATCAGACATTGCTGCTTCTCTCGTGAACTCTCATGACTGTGACAGGGATGGCAAAAATTTCAGTGAATAACAACGTTTTTCTTTGGCTGTTCTTTTCATGAATTATTACAGAATGTTCATTTTTGGGTGGAACATATCTTTAAATACATATTTACTTGTGATATCTTTTAAATTGGGTAATAAATGAGCCTCTGATAGAACTATAACTCAGACAGGACTTTCTTTTACCATTGTATGAGATAATAGCAATAATATGTATCACTGAGTAACAGTAACCTTGAACACGTTCCAACGTGTGAGATACGAGAATTGAATTTACAAAGCAAAGACAATTCACTAGGGTCTATTGATCCTATCAGTGCCAGAGCCACATGTATCAGACTTGATGTATTGCCTGACCATTATTCCTCTTTCTGTAATCTTTTTGAATAGATTTACACTTGACACCTTATACACGTTTATCCAAAGAGCTGTTATAATATCGTTTCTGTGTGATGTGCTCACTGGAAAATGTATGCACAAATTATATGTACATACAGAAATGAGCAAAACTGCACCTAGAAGGAGATGAAGGGGTTAAGCAGGGGATTAAATTTGGATTTTTGTGGTGGGGAGCCCTAACTTCAAAAATAAACATTCTACCATAATTTACTTCTTGTTCAAAATCTGTTTTACCATCTTTCTTCTGTGGAACACAAAAGGAGATATTAGTAAGAATGTTAGGGACAGACATCCTCAGTCACCATTCTATTTCATAATACAGACAAAAAGAGAACCATCAACACTGTTAAAAATGTGTCCTCTTTTGTTTTCCATGGAAGAGTGCAGGGTTGGAACAAGATAAGGGTGATTAAAGGATGATAGAGTTTCAGTTTTGGTGAACTAACCATTTCAGCAAATAGGCATAGTAAATATCTTTAACTAGCTCACTATGGTTTTATTTGGACAATATGTGCTTGTATCTTATAATATGATTAAACTGTGTTTTGTTGAGGTATTATAATTTTTTTCATTTACATAACAAATAATAAACTAAAAGGGTTAGAAAATGTGCATCACACTTAGCGTTATTCGTATTTCAAGCTTAAACTGTCATGGAAGTAAAAGCCTAGTATTTTTTTTATTTAATATTAGTTAAATTCACACTGTGCTCAGTTGTGCATCAAAGTGAAGAGTCCTAATGCCCTACACTGCCAAATGCATTTACTTCCACTGCACAGCACGATATTGCTCAATGGTACAGGAGGAGGTTGTGTCTAATTAAGTTCCGAAGTGAGAAAAATGGGTGTGGAGGTCTGGGAGTATCAGGAGCCGAGGGACATCCTCCCAAGATTCCTCTCTGACTACAGCTTTACCCTTCTCTGACAAACTGGTCTGTTGTCCTTCAAATAACTTCTGCAGTTAAAGTAGGTTACCTTATGGAGAGAGAAAGGGCCTGTGAATGTCAGGTGCTTTGGGATTCACCAGTCCTCCTTCTCTGCCAGAATTCTTTCTTTGAGAAGTTGTGCAACTCACCCAGACACGATTCATCTCTCCTGCTACTAGCACTCGTGAGCTTCGGTAAGAGCATTTCAGAGTCATGCCTTATCAGTCAAAGATGTTTTTGTTTGCAAATTACTTGCACTCAAGTGCCACCATGGTATTTTTATTGTAATATACGTTGTGTGTACTCTGAGTCTCCAGCACTGGAACATGATTAATAAACTGCTTTTATCAACTTTTTTTAACATAACGTAATTGCAACAAAGAAAAATTCACAAAAAAAAGAGAATTCTGTCATTATTTACTCTTTTTAAATGTTTTTAAAGAATATATTCTGAGCTCTTTTCAAAAAGAGCTTTTCCTTTAAAGCGACATAAAAGTATTCTATATGCAGTGTCGGGGAGTAACGAAATACATGTTATGGGAAAACGTATTTCAAAATACAAAATATAAGTAACTGTATTCCACTACAGTTACAATTAAAATTATTGGTTAGAATAGTTACATTCAAAAGCTATTTTGATAACTGAAGAGATTACTTCAACTGTCATTTGTTTCATTTAATATTTATTCCTTTCAGATGGAAAACATTTATTCATATAAATAATGCGATCCAAAGTGCATTTGAACAGCGGTGAAACACTTTCTTATGACTTGTGACATTCGTACAAGCAGATAGAGAACTAAGTTTGGAGCAGTTTGAAGAAAGTTTGGAGCAGAAGAAATAGAAATAAACTTTGTGTAAATTGTCAGCTTTATGCTAAACTAAAATGCTATTTCTAGCCATTTTACACACACATGTAACCAGGCACGATCAATACAGAACGTATTTTTAACATTAGAATTTTTTACATGTGTATATTTTCTTACTATACTGGCAGAGATTTTATTGTCAAAACAAGTGACAAAATCTACCAGTGCTGAAGAAGTAATCCAAATTATTTATAATATGTTTCTGACCTTGAGTAATCTAATGAAATACATTACAAATTACATTTTACAGCATGTATTCTGTAATCTGTAATGGAATACATTTCAAAAGTAACCCTCCCAACCCAGTATATACGTCTTGTGCAGTATATTTCATGTCTTCTGCAGACATATGATAGTTTTGTGTAAGGATCAGACAGAAATTTAAGTTGTTATTCACTGATACTTCTAAATAATACACTCAAAAGACATTGTATGGATTCAGAAGTCTTGTACTATCATAGACAATATGTATGGACTACTTTTTGTCCTTTTTTGAGCATACACAAAAATAGTCACAGCAAATAGGTTTGGAAAATGAAGGACAAAAATTTGGCAGAGTTTTCCTTCATGGGTGAACTACTCCATGAAGTGCAAAAGTCATGCAACATTTAAATATCACATTATTTATTTAGTGTTTTAGTGGAATTGACTTGGCAACTGACACTGTGTTCCTCACACTGGGATTTCAAGAAAAATCCCATACCAGATGTTTGCAACCTCCAGTACAATCCCTCGAGGTAGACATGTTTTTTTAAAAAAGCTAAAATAATCAGGAACAGCTTATTCAACTGCATAGGATTTCCATGCACAATATATATTTCTATTGTTTTGTCGAGCTGTTGCAAGGCCAGGCTGTCCCATGTCTCTGAATCCCCCACTGCATGGCTATCCAACATTTTATAATCTCATCATACTTATATGATATACATGCATTTCTCAAAGGAGATTAACGGCATTTAATGAGTAATCCACAATCTGGAAGTTTGGTTGTCCCATGAAATCTGCTTAATTTGATTGTAGCCGTAATTGATTTGTTGATCTGTAAGATAGAAATAAATAATAGTAATACATGTTTTGTTTAATTCCCCCAGTGGACTTTAGTGTGCTATCTGAATTTTGAAACTTTATTATGTAAATAGGAAATTATAATATGTGGACAGTATATACGGTATAGTTCAACATATTTCATGCTCTACTGTCTGTTCGACTCCTGAAAAATCCTTCATTGCCAGAATGCATAATTTTAATCCAATTCTTACACAAGAACCTGACATTGGAGACACACTCGTATTTTTTGGCCTTCTGTTCCACTTTTTACATGTTATCGCCCTTCATCAATTCAAACACCATGGGAGACTGAAAGGCATTTGAAAAATGACAGCTGAGCAGGAAGGAGTCCTCTCTATCTGGTATTGAAGATACTCATCTGTTCCATTGAATCCAATACTTTTGTGTTTCTCATTTAAAGATATATGTCTTCTACCACTCTATTTAAGTAATGATTAATGTCCTATCTTAAAAATGTACGATTTTTTTAAACTCTTTTTTTGAGAAATTAATTTCAGCATCAGAACACAAAAACAGATGATGGGTCCATACTGTAAAATCTTTTGCTAAAATTAAAGAAATAGTTCAATCAAAAACAAATTGTAGAAGGTTTGGAACTGACGGTGAGTATATAAAGACAGAATTTTCATGTTTGGGTTCCAACTGTTCCTTTAATTTCAATGTTGCTCTGTTCACTGAATTACACACTCAGTTATAAATTGCGTAGCATTTTGGTGGCATATCTAAGCTGGTGATCAGGTGTTTTGAAGGGATAATGCTAACATCACTCTTTAGCTTCTAAGCATGCCCATGTTTTTTACAGAATTTAATCTGGGCACAATGTCAATGTAAAACATACAACATTTATATATTAATATCAATGTTAACATCCTATTTTAACAGTTAGACAAAATAAAATGAAATAGAAACTTTCATTGCATTTTGGTTTTGATATTATTATTATTGCTCCTTTAAAATATGTAATGTTAAATTTGAAATTTTTTTATAGCCTATATATACACAGACATTTTTGTCAGGGGTTCAATGTATGCTCTATGAATTTGTGTATGGTGATATTAATTTGATTGTGAATCCTAAACAGAATGAGGTACATAATAAATCTCTGTTCCTAGAATCACTTATTGATGGATCATGTGCTGTAAGGTGATAAAAAACACCTGACAGTGACTGAGCTTTCACTAAAGAGAAAAACAAGAAAAACTGTGTTCAAACTGCTTTCCGTTCATTGGCCAACAATAGACAAGAGTCTGTCATTTTTGTTTCATTTACACTATACGCAGTATGAGCTGCCACCAGACACTCAATACTATACACAAAACAATCACTACAATCGCTTTAACGTAACAAATGTAAGATTACAATCAAATCTATATGCTGTTGCTTTTATATGCATTGAACAATTTAAATTTTACATTATCATTTTGTTATGTTATTCAAACGTTTGCCCTTCTCAGTAATCAGTGGATAATAGGACACGACTGTTTGGTGCTGGTTATACATCATAACACCTATTGATTTTCACACCTCACAAAATCACTTTTCCACGCAGCTGTTCAATAGCATATCAGTGTAGAGTGCTCCATGGAAAAATACAGGCACAAATCACATGTACATCCTTACATTTCTCAACCTCACAGTAGTTATTTTGGACTCACTGTGTTTCTAATAGGAGTGTTGAGAAGAGCGTTAGTGATTAATTCACAGATACCCCTGATTAAATCTGGATTTTATATTTGAAATGTTAAAATTTCATGCTTTTTGTCTGTAAAGTTTACATATAAAACATTTGCAATATTCTTTTTGCTTAAGGCATAGATGATCGGCTAATGTTTATGAACCACAAGTCGTTTGCTGGCACACAGAATTAATGCATTTTATATGAACAACAAGTGGTATGCTGGTACACAAACATGAATTAATAGTTATTAATTTAATATTACTTTTGAATGATCCAAAGGTTTTTAATCTCATTTGGAACATCAAGGAATAATTCACCAAATATGAAGATTAGTCATGGTTTACTAACCCTCTTTCGAAAACAATATGACTTCTGTTCTTCTGTTGAATACAAAAGGAGTTATTCACAGCAGATTGACCAAGCTGCTCTTTTCCATACAACAAAAGAAAATGGTGACCACAGCTGTCAAGCATCAAGGCAAGAATTTCAGTGAATAACTACTTAAATTTCAGTATGTCACTGAAAATATAACTACTGAAATTTCTACTTAAACGCAATCATATGACTAAAGAAGACTTTGAATAGAGCACACCAGTCATATGGACTATTTTATGATAATTTTGTAGGAATTTTTATTTTTTTTATTGACAGCCTCTGGTCCCCATCCACTTTCATATAATAGAAGAGAGCAACTCTGACATTCTGCAATATTTCTCCTTTGTAGCTCCAGGACAAAGAAAATTATCCATGTTTGAAATTATATGAGGGCCAGTAAAGGATTACAACATTTTTATTTTCTGGTGAACTATCCCATTAAGTGTACAGTATTGAACTTTTGTTGGTGCAACGAGACTATGTCAAGTTTGTGATCTCAGGAAATCTCCTTACCACCTTTTCAAACACTCACTTTATGAGGGATGACTACAGCAGAGCCTCCACTGATGCCTAAAATGGGGATGGACGTCTGGGAGGAGATAAAGTCTAAGATTTGTGCCACGGCTTCTGAGTCCACATCATCTTCAAACACCACACCGTGAAGGCTCTCTGCAGCAATAGTCTGACAGAGACGTGTGAGTAAAGCTCTGGGGTTTGTGTCATTCACCAGCACGGTGATGGGGTTAACTTCCAGCGGCATGTCTAAGAAATTCTCTGGACTCAGACGGCCCTTGATCTCCCTGTGGTGGGCCGTACCACTGAAAACCACAGCCACATTGACCGAGGGAGGGCCGAAGAATGGACGTCCCTGACAGTGAGGCACTACACTGAGTAGGAGATGGAGAAAGAGGAGTTGAAAAGAGGGACCCCAATACCCTCGAGGAGTGGCCATTTCAGCCTCCTACAGCCTAAAACAGAGAAAGAGTGCATTCATTTAATTTGACAATTTCAGAATTGTTGTTGTCTTAAGTATTAAGTTTGGCATATACATTGGCCCCAAAAAATATATGGACACTTTTGGGCACTCAATTCAAACAAAAATGTCTGAAAGTCATTGCAATACATAGCAAAATATCAAACTTTCCTCAGAACTACAGTAACTTCACTTTTCTAAGGCAATTTGCAATTACTTTTAAAGCAAATGGTGATTTTTTAGTGAATGTATGAAGTTATGCATGAAGTCAGTATGTCATATTTGCATGTATTTTAATATTTGTTTTTAAGATCTATGGACTTCTTCATCGAGAAGTATCGCTAAAATATTTTTCACACACTCGCTATATTTTCTTCTGTTTAACATGCTTCACTGAAGATTTATGTAATATTGGGCATTTTTATGAAAGTTATGAACATCCCAGTGTCACTTCCACCATATCTCAAATTCTGTATTGTGTTTTTTTTTTACTTCTGTGGTGGAAGAAACGATGATGGAAATGACATTTTTGGAATAAAATCGCCAACTCTTTTGTCATGGTAAGGCTAATATGTGTCCAACATACACACAACATAACATACATAAATACATAAACACTTAACATGCATAATTTGGTAAAATTACAGCTTGACTGTTGACAATTTTGTTGAATTGGTTAACAAGTAAACTAACATTTGAAAAAAAAGCTTATTAAAGGCAAACTGTTAGGTGTGGTGGAAATGACGCCTGTGGGAGAGACGTGTGGTGAACATCAGTTTAGATGGCATTCCAGGGACCAGTTTATGGCAGGGCCCCTCTCTAACTGCTGGTGTGGAAGAAGATGTACCTCACTGTGACTGGATCCTTGGTGAATGAACATGAACAAATATTCAGCAACATCAGATGAGATGCTAAGACAACTGCCAGACACCTCTTACAGCCACCACCAAATTCATTCCTAAGGTTTAAGCAAGAACTGTCATAAATTACTTCAGGACCTCATGGATGCAGCAGCAGTGGAGGGTCACAGAGATCCATTCCATAGATCTTCTGGTTTCTAGTCCTTAAATTAATATAAACTGCAACACATCCACTCCATCTTCATGCAAAGCACGGTTTATGTTAATGGATATTGACTGTTAACACAACAGTTCATGGGACAGAACTATTAACAGATAAACGATTGCATGGATGATGACTTAACCGTTTCTTATTGTGTTTGGTCTCTATATGTTCAATACCATGTCTTTAATAATTTGAAAGAGGGTTAGTAAATAAATAATTCATGGGTAAAATGTTAAAGACACTGTTTTAACACTGTACTTTATGCTATGCAAATGAGTTCCACACTAGGGTGGGCAACACCGTGGCTACTTTAGTCACCAGTGGCCAATCACACTCCAGGATCGGAAATGTGCCAGATTTCAATCTCCTCCTCATCAGAAAGGGTTAAATATGTCCCCCGGGTAGACACACCCTTGTCCTGTGTTTCCAACTTGACGGGGACAGAGACCTTGGCAGACACACCACGTCCTGAGTTTCTGGCTTGACGAGGAAAGAGGCTACAAGATAGTTGAGGTTAACTGAGGACCTCACCTGACCCTTACGGCCCCTCCAGCAGCCCAGTCCACAAAGGACCTCTGCATCGGCAGACATTTCCTGTCCCACACGGCTCCTCAGTGACGCAGCCAGCCTTCAAAGGACCCTGTGAAGATTCAACTGACTTAGCTGCCCAGTCAACTATTTAAGGACCCTCTTGGCACAACCGAAGTTCAGTATCCTCCAGCCCAGCGTGGCAAGGACTACTGGACCACAACTCTGCACCCTTCCCACTGCACGCATCACCAGTGGAAGACGTCTCTATTGCCGGAATGATCACCCAACTCTGTGGAACGTCTAAACTTACTAAACCTCTTTCTAGAGACCTTGGCATTAGTTTAAACCTGCAGCACGTTTTTCTAACTTGCTTAGATAACAGTTTCCTGGGGTCAGCTTGTTACAAATAATAGGTATATTATTTGTTTAATGATAAATAAGCATTATTTATCACCATTTTGCCAGAGCCATTAGGCGGTTTCCCATAAGGAGCATTCCCACACAATTCTCTCCCATTGCAACATTCAGTTGAACAGCGTTGGATTTATCCACTCTGTGTTCAAATCATTTATTTGTTTTATTATTTAATTCAGTACTTTCCTTTTTGGTTATTAGTTTATTATCCTTTAGCAGTGCATATTCATTATTTGCATTATTAATCGTTGTGGTATTTACTCTTGCATATCTATTGTTAATACATTTAATGCATTTTATTACAAATGTGTCTTCATTGTGTTGATGATCAAAGACTCTACTAGTTGTCCAGACTCTCACAAATCCTTCAGATAAATGATTTTAGCAACTCCCTCTAGATTACATTAATTCTAAATGATCGAACAGCTCTTTTGGGAGTGTTCTTAAATTGTTAAGATAGTATTCTTAACTGGTGCCCCATATTGCAAAGGCGGAGGGGTCATCTGATACACTCATAACCACACCTTAAGTGACATGTGATCAAAAATCGAGTAGAAATCACTACAGACGTAATATTTGAAAAATGGACAAAAAACTAATTTTCAAACAATAAATATTGACATGGTTTATGTTTATTCAACTTTTTTTAGATTAGCAGATTAAAGCATGTAATAATTCATATTTTTTTTTTATATAAAGTATTATCATAGTTTAATACTGAAAGTCAGGATCTGGGACAAGTCTAAAATATATACATTTACACTACCGATCAATTTATTTTTCACATTTTAGAATAATAGTAAAGTCATCAAAACTTTGGAATGACATAAATGGAACTATGAGAATTATGTTGTGACTAAACAAATTCCAAAATAAATCAAAACTGTGTTATATTTTAGCATCTTCACAGGAGTAACCGTTTGCCTAGAATTTGCAGACATAACTTCTTGAGGTATCATCCTGGGATGCTTTTTAAACAGTATTGAAGGAGTTCCCATCGATGTTGGGCACTTATTGGCTCCTTTTCTTTATTATTTGGTCCAAGTCATCAATTTCAAAAACTTGTTTTATAACTTTTTAATTAAAAAAATATATATGTTGGCACAAGTACATTTTTGTCTTCAAAACTAATTTAAAAAATGTAAGCATACGCCTTCAGATCAAAAGATTTTTAAGATCATGAGAAACTTTTCAGTCAAGTGTTTCAAAACTTTTGACCGGTAGTGTATGTATATATCTTTACATTTAAAAGTACCAAAAATAAATGATGAAGGCATGGAAAAATACCTCTCCAAGTCAGTTTTAATATTGTTGTTATGGCACATGATCTTATTGATTATCTTACAAACATATTTCATACATGCAACATTAAATTGTTGTCTCATGTAAAATAAATACACATACAAGTGTACTTTAATGTATAGTAATCCTGTGTTTAAAACAATGGAGATGAAGCATTCACGTGGTTTGAATGGCTATTTCTGTCACTCATAATCTCGGATTGCATGTGTTCTGGTCGCAGTGCGCACTCGTCTGTGTGACACAACAGGCCATTAGCAGACTAAGTGGGAGGTGTACAATCCAGCAGAGATTCACAGATAAACTCAGCACTCGTCACTTCACAGGGGCAGGTCCTTGATCCCTCAACCCACAGATGGTGCGGGCCATTTACAAACTAACCTTTAGTGAGCATTAAAAAAATAAAAAAAGAGGAATTCATATCACACCACTATAATTTGTGAGCAACAGATGTCTTAATCGAGCACATATTTATAGCTTATATATAGTCTTATTCATGAACATATAGGCCTTAAAGGAGATACAAATATGTCATCATTCACTCACCATAATGTTGTTCCATCTCTGAATGCCTATTTTTCATGGAACACAAATGGAGATGTTAGGCAGAATGTTACCTCAGTCACCATTCACTTTCATTGAATCTATTTCCATGCACTAAATGTGAATGATGACTGCCAACTGCTTTTGTGTTCCATGAATGAAGACTGTTATAGTGGTTTGGAACAACATTGGAATAACACATTTAAATTTTTGGGTCAACTTCTCCTTTAAAATCTAGTAATTTCAGTGACAGCCCCCTTGGAGCAATTTAGGGTCATGTGCATTGCTGGTAACCATGGTGATAGCAAAGGATTGTGATCTTAGAAACTCTCCAGTTTCTGGGTCACACCCACTTGGAAATGAACCAGCAACCTTTGAGCTGGCAGAGCAGAACCGTAACCATTAGGCAACCACCACACTTCTAACTGTGTTACAGTTCACACAAATACAACTGCTCAACACAGGAGGACTTGCTTTTCAACTGCAAACTAAACCAGAATCTAATGAGATGCACTTGAATTAGAATCTTAAAGGTTAGACCCATCCATCCATATCAGCATCTTACAATGGTGACACCACAGCCTATTAAACTATCACCGCTAGCTGTAGGACTATGCGCTGTAATTACTCTGACTGATAAATGTAAGACTTGCATTCTGATAGATATGTTGTTCTTTACACTTTACAAAAAGGTTCCATTTGTTAATATTAGTTAACAGCATTAGTATTTATATATTTATATTAATGCATTTGGCAGACGCTTTTATCCAAAGCGACTTACAGTACAATTATTACAGGGACAATCTCCCCAGAGCAACCTGGAGTTAAGTGCCTTGCTCAAGGACACAATGGTGGTGGCCGTGGGGGATCGAACCAGCGACCTTCTGTTTAACAGTTATGTGCTTTAGCCCACTATGCCACCACCACTCATCTTATATGCTTATTAGAGTATAGCATCATTACCAAACTCCAATGAAATCGTAGTAAGGCAAGTCTCATGTGCGCTTCATGTGAGGAGTTCTATTTGTGTGACATGTTAAGTTGCTGCCTATCCACATTTTACCTTTCATAATGGAAGCCTGTTTTGTTTTCTGGTCTCCAGTGTTTTCACTCGCATCGGCGTATGTTTTTTACGGATAATGCAATATTTAGCATATTCAATTGGCAAATAAAAAAAACATGTGCCGATCCTTTACAGAGTCACGTTGTCAGTCTTTTGACAGTGTCTCACCGAGTGGGTAGATGACATGAAGCGATGGCACGAGGTAGTTTTGTTGAAATTAACTACTTTGAGTTGTTATGATGCACAAGTTGAGCCAATTTGGAATACCCAATTCAATGGCGTAGTTACTAGCCTAAATCCGGGTGATGGAGGGCGAATCTCAGTTGCCTCCCTGTCTGAGACGTCAATCCACATATCATATCACGTGGCTTGTTGAGCGCGTTACCGCAGAGACGTAGTGCGTATGGAACGTACATTTCAACGTACATTTCATCAAGTCTTTCTGCTCTCCTGATCTGGAATATCTCATGCTTCTGTGTCGACCATTCTGGCTACCGAGGGGATTCACAGCGGTCATCATCACAGCTGTGTACATCCCCCCACAAGCCGACACAGACCGGGCACTCAGGGAACTGTATGGGTGTATAAGTGAGCAGGAAACCGCGCACCCTGAGGCTGCGTTCATTGTTGCCGGGGACTTTAACAAAGCCAACTTCAAAACAATCGCTCCAAAATACCATCAACACATAAACTTCAACACACGAGGGGACGGGTTTTAGATCATTGTTACTCTCCTTTCCGGTATGGCTACAAATCCCTCCCCCGCCCCCCATTTGGCAAATCGGACCACTCTTCCATTCTTCTTCTGCCCGCTTACAGGCAGAAACTGAAACGGGAAGCACCCACCCTCAGAACGATCCAGTGCTGGTCGGACCAATCAGATTCTGCGCTACAAGACTGTTTTGATCACGCGGACTGGGAGATGTTCCGGTCCGCCTCTGATGACGACATCGAGGTTTACACAAGCCAGTTATGCCCTCCGTAACTCTATCAGTGAAGCCAAACGCCAGTACAGTAACAAACTTGAAGGTCAGTTCAACACCACTGACTCCAGAAGTATTTGGCAGGGAATTAACATCATCACGGACTACAAACGGAATAAAGACTCCGCCGTGAACACCGCTGCATCTCTCCCGGACGAACTTAATACATTTTATGCTCGTTTTGAGGACAATAACACCGCCCTCGCGGAGAGAGTATTCGCGGCTGACGCTTCAGAGGTTGGTTCACTCTCCGTCTCTGTTGTGGATGTAACCCGATCCTTCCAACGGGTGAACATCCGTAAAGCCGCGGGTCCAGACGGCATTCCGGGCCGCGTCATCAGAGCGTGCGAATCAACTGGCAGGTGTTTTTACGGACATTTTCAATCTGTCCCTCTCCCTGTCTGTAGTCCCCACATGCTTCAAAACATCAACCATTGTGCCTGCACCGAAGCAAGCCACAATCACTTGCTTAAATGACTGGCGTCCTGTTGTTCTGACCCCCATCATCAGCAAATGCTTTGAGAGGTTAATCAGAGATTACATCTGCTCTGTTCTGCCCACCTCTTTGGACCCATTGCAGTTTGCCTACCGCAACAACCGCTCCACTGATGATGCCATTTTATCTACACTACACACTGCTCTCTCCCACCTGGAAAAAAGGAACACATATGTGAGAATGCTGTTTGTAGACTACAGCTCAGCATTCAACACCATAGTGCCCTCCAAGCTTGATGAGAAACTCCGGGCTCTGGGCTTAAACAGCTCGCTGTGCAGCTGGATCCTGGATTTCCTGTCAGGCAGACGTCAGGTGGTTAGAATGGGCAGCAACACCTCCTCATCACTGACCCTCAACACTGGAGCCCCGCAGGGCTGTGTTCTCAGCCCACTCCTGTAATCACTATACACACATGACTGTGTGGCAACACATAGCTCCAATGCCATCATTAAGTTTGCTGACGATACGACGGTGGTAGGTCTGATCACTGACAATGATGAAAGAGCCTACAGAGAGGAGGTGCACACTCTGACACGCTGGTCTCAGGAGCACGACCTCTCCCTCAACGTCAGTAAAACCAAGGAGCTTGTGGTGGACTTCAGGAAGAAAGACGGAGAACACAGCCCCATCACCATTAATGGAGCACCGGTAGAGAGAGTCAGCAGTTTCAAGTTCCTCGGTGTCCACATCACTGAGGAACTCAAATGGTCCGTCCACACTGAGGCCGTTGTGAAGAAGGCTCACCAGCGCCTCTTCTTCCTGAGACGGCTGAGGAAGTTTGGAATGAACCAACACATCCTCACACGGTTCTACACTAGTACCGTAGAGAGCATCCTGACTGGCTGCATCACCGCCTGGTACGGCAATAGCACCGCCCACAACTGCAAAGCCCTGCAAAGGGTGGTGCGAACTGCCAGAAATATCATCGGAGGTGAGCTTCCCTCCCTCCAGGACATATATACCAGGTGGTGTGTGAAAAAAGCTCGGAGGATCATCAGAGACTCCAGCCACCCGAGTCATGGTCTGTTCTCACTGCTACCATCAGGCAGGCGGTATCGTAGCATCAGGACCCGCACCAGCCGACTACATGACAGCTTCTTCCCCCAAGCAGTCAGACTGTTGAACAATTGAGCTCCCATGATCAATAATTTGCAATGCACTTTATTAACCTATAATCTCACACTGGACTGTCAACATATATATATATAATGTATACTCTTTACTTATTGTATTGTATATTGTGTATTCTATATTGTGTGTATTGTTTACTGTACATTGTATATAATTATTGTGTTGTGTAAGTATGTGTACATCTGATATGAATATTGTGTTGTGTAAGTATGTTGTTTACTGTAATTGGTATATGTCTTGTCACTGTCATGACTGCTATGTTGCTCGGACCTGCACACAAGAATTTCACCTACTGTTGCACTTGTGTACATGGTAGTGTGACAATAAAGTGATTTGATTTGATTTGTTATGGAAGCTGCACACTATTGTCCGTGGAATCCACACATAATTCATCACGGCCCCACAAAAAGATAAAATAGTTTTTTTATTATCAGAAATGAGTAATTTTTATGTTTTTTGGGGATTCAATTAATTATAGGCCAACGCATATTTATAATAAAAATTTTCTCTCACTTCACCTGCCATTTTGGATGGATTTTTTCACATAGCTCATCTCAATGCATTATGAGAAAAACTATTAGAACACTTCTCTAAAAAACTTTGAAGAGTAAATAAAAAGAATAAATAACAAAGGATGTACTAACAAAGACTTATCTCATGCACTCAAGAATGCACAACAGACATCAAGATTTTCACAGAAAAATAACCTCAATTTCAGATCGTTTCTCACCAAAATTGTATGCCTTCGGAAGACCTGGAAAACGCACAAACTGCATGGACTACTTTAATGTTATTTTTTAAGCTTTACAAAGTAGAAGCTATCAACTGCCATTGTTTTGAAAAGACAGACCAGGATATTCATTAAAAACTCAGATTTTTTTGTTCTGAAAAAGAAACTTGGGTTTGGAGCGACGTGAAGGTGAGTATATTATGACATAATTTAAATTTAAGGGTGAAATTTTCCTTCAAAATACCTACAGCACAAATCGTTTTGGAACAGATCCTCTATATGAAGACTAGTTTGTCCATTTATATGCATTTTGCTGTTTTGTTTGTGACAGTCTTCTTTTTTAGTAGCACTCTTCACTAAATGTGGGCAAGCAATTACTTTCTGGTCTAGTGGAAGACAGATGGTGAAGTAGGAGCAGAGATATGCATACCAATCACAAAAACAGCAAAACAAAATAGAAGACTTACCAAAAGAAACCAAAAAGACACTTACAGAAAGTTAAAGCCTTCACGGTGGTAAACCCCCTCTCTCTCTCTATCTATCTATCTGTCTTATCCTCATTAAAAAGACACTGTTGAAACTCAACTCAATACTGGCAACGCATCAATGAGCATATTTATATGCTCAAAACTCAATGAAATCCTCACACTTACTCAAGCATCAGAGTTAACAAAGCAACATCTGTACAAGTTTCTAGGGAACATGAGTGAAACAGATAGAGTAAGAGAGTAAAAACTAAATGTCTTAAATTTTTTCATATATAGAGGCAAGAAAAAATATGTGAACCCTTTGGAATTGGCTGGTTTTCTGCATTAAGTGGTCATAAAATGTGATCTCATCTTTTACAAAGTCACAAGTATAGACAAACACAATGTACTTAAGCTAACAACACACACATTTTCATAAACGTTCATGTCTTTATTGAACACATCCCATTAAACATTCAAAGTGCTGTGGAAAAAGTAAGTTAACCCTTTTATTTAATAACTGGTCGATCCTCCTTTGGCATCAACAACCTCGACCAAGCGTTTCCGGCAGCTGCGGATTAGACCTGCACAATTTTGGACCACTCTTACCTCATTACCGAACTGCTACAGCTCAGCCATATTCTTAAGATGACTGTAAATAAATATTATATTTGGAATAGTTCAACAAAAAATAAAAATTCTCTCATTCTTTCTTCTGTATAAAACAAATTATTTTTAGAAGAATATCTCAGCTCTGTAGATCCTCACAGCAAGTGAATGGTGGCCAGTCTGAAGCTCCAAAAAGCACATAAAGGCAGCATAGATTTCTGGGTAGATCAGCTAGTAAAGACACTGACTACCACACCTTGAGTCGCAAGTTCAAATCCAGGGCATGCTGAGTGACTCCAGTCAGTCTTCCAAAGCAACCGATTGGCCCAGTTGCTAGGGTGGGTAGAGTCATGTAGGGTTAACCTCTTCGTGGTCGATATAATGTGGTTCTTGCTCTCTGTAGGGCATGTGGTAAGTTGTGCGTGGATGTTGAACTTATCTCTTCAAGTTAGTTAAGATTAATAATGAAGGAGCAGTAGCGGTGGTGGAGGGATGCCAGAAGAGATGTCACAGGAGTGTGGAAAGCAGCTGCTTATATGTGCTTGCATTATGAATGACAGGACTAACTTGACAAGCTCCTCTCGAACCTTTGTTTAGAACTCCATTTTTGGGTAAACTATTCCTTTAATAATGTTAATGTAAATTGTTTTACTAAAATTAACTAAATGAAACTAAATGAATGACTTTTCACATTATTGTGAGTTAAAGGATTGTGCAATGTAAAATGTTCTGAAGCTGGTTTTGAGTGTGTGTTTGTTGGCCATCTGCACGTGACACCCTGAACAGCAGTGAAACACCTGCAGCCTTGCTTTGATGACAGTAAATGGAACACACACACTCACATTCAAGCACACTATAGCTGCATGCTAATATATCCACACTCCGTTTCAGTCCATTAGATCTGTTGATATGAAGATCTTCTCATATCATTTTCAAGTCCTCAGATCTCTTTTAAATGGGACACTTTGATATGTGCTTGACCATAGATCCTATGGACAATCACATGATACAGCTAGAGCATGTGTTCTTATTATTCAGTACTCAAGCAAAACAACAAAGAAAATCAAATTGAGTAAAGATGTTTCCATCAATTTCAAGCAAATAACAGCTGCCATTTATTCTGTTTTATGTCATCATTACATTGGATATATATAGCACTTGCATAAATGTAAAAAGAAAATGCCTCATAGGGACATTTACCCAAAATTGAAAATTCTGTCATCATTTACTCACTCTCATGTCTTTTTGAAATATGTATGATTTATATTCTTCTGTGGAAAACAAAAGGAGTTATTCATAGCAGAATTTCTCTTTTATTCATAGAAAAGTTTCTCTTTTCCATTCTCTGAAAGTACACAGTGACCATGCTTGTCCTTCAAGATTTTCAAAGCAACATTTTCAGTGAAAAAGGTAGGTTCATGAGTCATATGGACTACTTTTATGATGCTGTCATATAATTTAATTTTTTTGGAGCTTGACAGGCACTGTGGTCCATTTTCATTTAAAAGGAAGGGAGCAGCTTGGACATTCTACTAAACTAATCCATTGTTACATTGGTCCACAGAAGAATAAAGAAAGTCATACAGGTTGAGTGAATGATGATTAAATGTAAACTTTTCGGGAGAACTATCCCTTTAACCTTTCAGCATTTTGTTGTGAAATCATGGAAAGAGAGAATATTTCTCACAAGCTTATGATAAATCCACAGTGGTGCCTATGTTTTTTAAAAACGACTGTAAGGCACTTCACTGGATTCACAGCATTACATGTAAACTCATCACTAAATTTAATCTGCACCTACCATGTAGATAGAAATATTTTCAAAGTAAAACACCAGCTGTGGGTGCCAGCTGTCCATTCGCCATCTGATAGGTGAAGGTGATTAAAGCACAATGGCTTTTAATATGTTTTGTATTTCTAACTACAACCTCAACATCAGCAAATTCGTTTGGACCAGAAACCTAAATTTGTGAAAATGAGTGTAATTGAAAGAAAAGAAAGAAAAAAAAAGAAATCTTCCACACTATTATATAATTTTTTGGAAACTGCATGAAAACTGTTTGGTCAGATGACAAAGTAAACAAGGGTTACTGACAGTTACAGTATTTCATGTATTCTTACTGCTAAACATCTACAGTATTTATTAAAAATCCATTTAAAATTGTATTTTGAATGCAAAACATTTTCAATGCATTTAAAATTAAATTTTAATGACAGCAAAAAAAAAAAAAAAAAAAACCCTGTCATCTGTTAATATATAGCTTAAAAATAACATTTTTTATAATATAGGTTTATTTCCCATCAATAGGAGAACTTTAACTGGTTATAATTTGGGCTTCACTGCATTGATTGCATTTCAGTTTTGGTTAGATTAGATGAATGACATCTGTGGCAATCAAAAATGACAATCAAGAGCTGTTAAACACACATGGAATGTCTTACACAGAGACCAGATGGTGGGAAAAGTGTGGGAGCTGGCATGCTATATAAGCACTGAATTAACATCTTGTGCATTTATAGTTACACTTTTGCTGCTATTTATAGCATTTTCTCACTCAGGTGATGTTAACTCACACAAAGCCAATTCCTAGTCTCACTGTAGCTTTCGATGAATGATCTGCCTGCTTTCTGTCATACCAGACATGGTATTGTAGGTCTTCAATGATGTAGGAAAAAAGAGCAGGATCATGCTAAGTGTCCCTTTTAAGCTACAGACTATTTTAGCCACTGTGTGAGCAACCGTATGCTTGCTGAAAATAAACCAACCGAACCATAGACGCATGATACGCATGACCACACACACACACAAAAACATAGTCTTTGCCTATTTTAAGAGAGATATGCACCACATTTGATTGATAAACTTATCAGTTTGCCTACCCAAAAAATCTGAAAGTCACCACACAAAAAGCTTTTGTAGGTACACTGAATATGCACATATAATTTTTTTAAAGAGTAGTTCTCAACAGGTATCATTACCCAAAAATGGATTGTAGGCCTGGTCTGATAGGTCACAGATATTAGGGACATAAACAATGCTAAATTAAAATAGTAATAATGTAACCAAGTGGATAAAATTCATGTAATTTAACTCTATCATAAATTAAACGTGGCCCCTTTAAGAACCAGAGTTTTGCAACATCTCTTGTGCCAGAAATGTGAGAACATACATTGCGCAAGAGAGCTCTCAGTTTTGTTCATCATTTGAAAATTCTTTGAGTAAATATTACATTTCAAACAAAATGCTTATAAATTGCATTAAAAATGTCATATGTGAAAACTGAGTGTTTGTTATGGATAATCTTTGAAGGATGCATATGGATTGCATGTGTGGAGTTTGACCACGTTTTGGTTCACATGTGAGAATGGGGTATATTAATTTAGTATTAATCATATCCAGGGTTGGAGAATAACGAAATACATGTAACGGGATTACTTATTTAAAATACAAAATATAAGTAACTGTATTCCACTACAGTTACAATTTAGATCATTGTTAATTAGAATACAGTTACATTCAAACAGTATGTTGATTACTGAAGAGATTTATTTACATTTTATTGCCATTTGTTTCATTTAATATTTAGTTCTTTCAGATGGAAAACATTTATACATATAAATGATGAGATCCAAAGTTAATTTGAACAGTGGTGAAACACTTTCTTATGATGTGTAACATTCATACGAGCAGACAGCAGACGTACGTTTGAAGTCAGTTTGGAGCAGAAGCAATAGTAATAAACCTTGTGTAAATTGTCAGCTGTATCTAAAATGCTATTTCTAGCCATTTTACATACACATGTTACCAGGCACTATCATACACTCACCTAAAGGATTATTAGGAACACCACACTAATACTGTGTTTGACCCCCTTTCGCCTTCAGAACTGCCTTAATTCTACGTGGCATTGATTCAACAAGGTGCTGAAAGCATTCTTTAGAAATGTTGGCCCATATTGATAGGATAGCATCTTGCAGTTGATGGAGATTTGTGGGATGCACATCCAGGGCACGAAGCTCCCGTTCCACCACATCCAAAAGATGCTCTATTGGGTTGAGATCTGGTGACTGTGGGGGCCATTTTAGTACAGTGAACTCATTGTCATGTTCAAGAAACCAATTTGAAATGATTCGAGCTTTGTGGCATGGTGCATTATCCTGCTGGAAGTAGCCATCAGAGGATGGGTACATGGTGGCCATAAAGGGATGGACATGGTCAGAAACAATGCTCAGGTAGGCCGTGGCATTTAAACAATGCCCAATTGGCACTAAGGGGCCTAAAGTGTACCAAGAAAACATTCCCCACACCATTACACCACCACCACCAGCCTGCACAGTGGTAACAAGGGATGATGGATCCATGTTCTCATTCTGTTTACGCCAAATTCTGACTCTACCATCTGAATGTCTCAACAGAAATCGAGACTCATCAGACCAGGCAACATTTTTCCAGTCTTCAACTGTCCAATTTTGGTGAGCTCTTGCAAATTGTAGCCTCTTTTTCCTATTTGTAGTGGAGATGAGTGGTACCCGGTGGGCTCTTCTGCTGTTGTAGCCCATCCGCCTCAAGGTTGTGCGTGTTGTGGCTTCACAAATGCTTTGCTGCATACCTCGGTTGTAACGAGTGGTTATTTCAGGCAAAGTTGCTCTTCTATCAGCTTGAATCAGTCGGCCCATTCTCCTCTGACCTCTAGCATCAACAAGGCATTTTCGCCCACAGGACTGCCGCATACTGGATGTTTTTCCTTTTCACATCATTCTTTGTAAACCCTAGAAATGGTTGTGCGTGAAAATCCCAGTAACTGAGCAGATTGTGAAATACTCAGACCGGCCCGTCTGGCACCAACAACCATGCCACGCTCAAAATTGCTTAAATCACCTTTCTTTCCCATTCTGACATTCAGTTTGGAGTTCAGGAGATTGTCTTGACCAGGACCACACCCCTAAATGCATAGAAGCAACTGCCATGTGATTGGTTGATTAGATAATTGCATTAATGAGAAATTGAACAGGTGTTCCTAATAATCCTTTAGGTGAGTGTATATCTTTATAAAGAAAATTCAAGTTGGATCATAATTTATTTTTTCTAGTAAGACCTTTGATATTAGGGTAAAAATCATATTCTTGAAAATAATTTTTGTATTGTTTTCCTGTAAAAATATCTAAAAATCCTTAAAACACGATCATCATTTATCTTGTTTTAGAAACAACGCTGCACAAGATATTTAGGTTTTTCAGAGAATGTATTTTTAACATGTGTATTTTGTCTTAGTGTACTGGCAGAGTTTTTATAGTCAAAACCAGTTAAACAATCTACCAGTGCTGAAGTAGTAATCCAAAGTATTTAGAATACGTTACTGACCTTGAGTACTCTAACGTAATATGTTACAAATTACATTTTACGGCATGTATTCTGTAATCTGTAGTGGAATACATTTCAAAATGAATCCTCACAATCCTGATCATATCGTATTTAATGATTTATAGCCCAGACTGTTTTCCAGTTTAGTGAATAAGTGTAATTTGTTTTATATGCAAAAACATGTGTAATAACAATTATATGGTTTTAAACTGTTGTACATGCCCTTAAAGCCTGGTTAAAGAATACAATACATACAGCAAAATGCTTGGAGTGATTTAAGCATGTGTTAAATGCATAAAATGCTGTGAAAGGGCATGTAAAAGAGTGATGTATGCAGAAGCATATGGTAGGCTAATATCCTGTTTGTATTTTCGCTTGACATTAGCCTCTACCATATTTCGTTAAACCATATTTCTTTTTTGTGAATTTAATTTTCCGTATTTCATTTCCGTATTCCATTTTTTAAATTTCACTACAATACGTGTACGTTGCGTTAATTTGTTTTTAAATAAAAAAAGAAATAAAGAAAAAAGAAAAAACAACTGTGCTTTGAATTTAGTTTTTTCTTTTCAAAGAAAATGGGCAAAAAGCAAAAAACAACAAATGTTCAAATGATCAAAAATGATCAAAAATGTTTTTGATCATTTGCTTTGTTAAAAAAAAGAAAAAAGTAAGAAATTAGCTTATTTCTTGTGTTTATTGATTTGCACATGTTTGTGGGTCAGAAACATGATTGGTCAACCTGCGCTATCATCAGTCCTGCTTCAATAAAACACTTTAGAATAAGAGTTCAACACGATTTAGCTCTACAGGTGGATTCATCTCATTTTTAGAATTCAGAACATTAACATTCTTCCAAACGTTTGACAGTTTGTAACCCGGTCACACACACACAAGATGAGACAGTCACAATGTTGGATGAAACTGCTTTTAATGTTTATTTTAATGTTTATTAAAAGCAGTGCAGGCAAAAGTACAAAACAAGGGAAATCCAGTGAAAGTAGTCGAGGGGGAGCGTAAGGTCGGAAGCCGGGGAAACAACGATATAAACAAGGGGGCAGATCTAATGAGGGAGGTGAACGATAAGCGGGGAAAACAGTTAACAACTAGGGCGAAGGACAAGACGAGACTAGCGGGAACAAAGACAGGGGAACGAGAGAGTTGGCAAGCTAAACAGGTAATCAAACAGTGGGGAGGTCAAAACTAGACGAGACTAGCGGGGGCATAAACACGGGAATCTAAATACATACAATAACCAACACCCGTGAAACGGAAGTGCTGGGTATTTATAGGGGAAGGTGCAGGTGTGAACAATGAAGGTGACGAGACGAGTGCAGGTGAATCTAATGTGTGGGGATAGGATGCGCATGAGTGTAGGTGGTCATAATGTTCTGGGGGAAGCGAGTGCGCCAGAGGGGGGAGATAGCTTACGAGCAGAGCTCGCAATAGCATAAGGAGCGTGAGTGCTCGAGGGAGGAAAAGAGCGACGCAGCTCAAGGGGCGGAGCGAGGGAGCGGGAAGCGAGCACGCCATGGAGTGTATGGGTGCGTGCTCGAGGAAGCGGAGATGGGGCAGAGGAAAGGGGTTCGTGACAGTACTCCCCCCTCTGAATAGGACGGCTCCTGACGGCTGCGCTCGGCTGCGAGGAGCGCGAGGGAACAGAACGAGCATGTGAGCTCGTGGGGACAGAACGAGCGTGAGAGCTCGAGGGGACAGAACGAGCGTGAGAGCTCGAGGGGACAGAACGAGCGTGAGCTCGCGGGGAGCAGAACGAGCATGTGAGCTCGCGGGGGCAGAAGGCACAAAAGGGAGATGAAACAGTCCATGGGGGTCAATGGGCAGTTCAAGGCAAGGTCAAGGGGAACATAGTGGACAGGCGGGTTGTCGGGAGGTCTAGGGGGCAGCCATAGGGCAGAGACTGGGTCAGGAGGTCTGGAAGGCGACTGGAGGACAGGGACTGGGTCCGGGGTCTGGAAGGTGACCACCGGACAGGAATAGGGTCCGGAGGCCAGGGAAGAGGCCACAGGACAGGTAGAGGAACGGTAACAAGGGGAGCAGGCAAGACCCAGTGAGGAAAGGTTTCAGGGGGCGGAGCCGCGAAAGGCGGAGTCGTGGAGGACTTGGGAGACTGAGCCTTGGAAGGCGGAGCCGTGAGAGACTCGGCAGGCGGGGAATTGAGAGACAGAAGAGGCGGCGCCGAGGGAGGCTCGGGGGGCTCCGGAGGCAGAGCCGAGGAAGGCTCAGGAGACGGAGCCGAGGGAGGTGGAGTCGCAGGAGGCCCCAGGGGCGAGGCCCTGGTGGGCTCTGGAGGTGGAGCCGAAGGAGGCTTTAGGGGCTGAAGGCCTGGAAGGCTCAGGAAGTGGAGCCCATGGAGGTGGCGCCGTAGGAGGCTCCAGAGGTGAAGCCCTGGAAGGCTCTGGAGGCAGAGCCGAGGGAGGTGACGCCGTGGGAGGTGGCGCTGTAGAAGGCTCCAGGAGTGAAGCCCTGGTAGGCTCTGGAGGCAGAGCCGGGGGAGGTGGTGCCGTAGGAGGCTTGGGAGGCGGAGCCGCAGGAGGCTCGGGAGGCGAATCTCTAGAAGACTCTGGAGGCTTAGGGAGCAGAGCTGTAGGAGGCTCGGGTGGTGGAGCCGTGGAAGGCTCAAGAGGCGGAGCCCTAGGAAGCTCTGGAGTCTTTGGGAGCAGAGCCATGAGAGGCTCGGGAGGTGGAGCCGTAGGAGGCTCTGGAGGGGGAGCCGTAGGAGGCTCGGGAGGCAGAGCCATAGGAGCCTCTAGTGGCCGAGCCCTGGGAGGCGGAGCCGTAGGAGGCTCTGGAGGGGGAGCCGTAGGAGGCTCGGGAGGCAGAGCCATAGGAGCCTCTAGTGGCCGAGCCCTGGGAGGCTCGGGAGGTGGAGCCGTAGGAGGCTCTGGAGGGGGAGCCGTAGGAGGCTCGGGAGGCTCGGGAGGCAGAGCCATAGGAGCCTCTTGTGGCCGAGCCCTGGGAGGCTCGGGAGGTGGAGCCGTAGGAGGCTCTGGAGGGGGAGCCGTAGGAGGCTCGGGAGGCAGAGCCATAGGAGCCTCTAGTGGCCGAGCCCTGGGAGGCTCGAGAGGCTTGAGGGGGGGAGCCTTGAAAGACTCGAGAGACGAAGCCCTGAGAGGCTTGAGAGGAGGAGGAGCCCTGAAAGACTCGAGAGGGGGAGCCCTGAGAGGCTTGAGAGGGGGAGGAGCCCTGAGAGACTCGAGGGGCGGAGCCCTGAGAGGCGGAGGAGCCCTGAGAGACTCGAGAGGCGAAGCCGTGAGAGGCTTGAGGGGTGGAGCCATGAAAGACTCGAGGGATGGAGCCCTGAGAGACTCGAGAGGCTGAGCCGTGAGAGGCTTGAGGGGTGGAGCCATGAAAGACTCGAGGGATGGAGCCCTGAGAGACTCGGAGAGGCTGAGCCGTGAGAGGCTTGAGGGGTGGAGCCATGAAAGACTCGAGGGATGGAGCCTTGAGAGACTCGAGAGGCTGAGCCGTGAGAGGCTTGAAGGGTGGAGCCCTGAGGGACTTGAGGGGTAGAGCTCTGGGAGGCTCGTGGAGGAGGAGCCCTAGGAGGCTCGTGAGGGGCCCTTGGAGACTCGTGAGGCGGAGCCCGGGAGGGCTCAGAGGGGCGAGCAGAACCCGACAGAGCCGTGGGAGGCTCTGAGGGCGGAGCAGAACCCAGCAGAGCCGTGGAAGACTCTGAGGGCGGAGCAGAGGTCTGCAGAGCCGTGGAAGATTCTGAGGGCGGAGCAGAGGTCTGCAGAGCCGTGGAAGACTCTGAGGGCGGAGCAGAGGTCTGCAGAGCCGTGGAAGACTCTGAGGGCGGAGCAGAGGTCTTGAGCACAAGACGAGACTGGGGAGAAGGGGCCCTCTTCCTTCTCTTACGTCTTCGGCCAACAGGGGACGTGGCCATGGGGACGGTCGAGGCTACAGGCACTGGCTCGCTGACCGTGGCAGACATGGGCACTGGCTCACTGACCGTGGCAGACATGGGCGCTGGCTCACCGGCCGTGGCGGGCAGGGGCGCTGGCTCGTTGGCCGTGGCGGGCATGGGCGCTGGCTCGTTGGCCGTGGCGGGCATGGGCGCTGGCTCGTTGGCCGTGGGCGGGCATGGGCGCTGGCTCGTTGGCCGTGGCGGGCATGGGCGCTGGCTCGCTGACCGTGGCGGACATGGGCACCGGCTCGTTGGCCGTGTCAGGCTTAGGGACTGGGGCCGTGACATGCTTAGGGACTGGGGCCGTGACAGGCTTAGGGACTGGGGCCGTGACAGGCTTAGGGACTGGGGCCGTGACAGGCTTAGGGACTGGGGCCGTGACAGGCTTAGGGACTGGGGCCGTGACAGGCTTCAAAGCGGGGGCCGTGGTAGGCTTCAAAGCGGGGGCCGTGGTAGGCCTCGAAGCGGGGGCCGTGGTGTAGAGCGCTGGTTCAGTATCTGCCTCCCCCACAGTAAACGAGGAACCAGCGTACAGTAGGGCTAGGTCAATAAACTGAGCCAGGTTGAGGGAGCAGCGACCACCAGGCATTAATGATGAGGTTGGCTCATTCAGTCCACATTGAAAAATAGTCTTCAGAGCCACCTCATTAAAATTCACCTGGTTGGCCAGGGCACAAAAATCCACAACATAATCCTCCAAGGGTCGACTCCCCTGGCGCAAACACACGAGTCGAGTCGCTGGCTCCACAATGTTAAGGGCGGGGCTATGGGTTACATAACCGCTGCCTCGCAAAAAAAAAACCTTGGTCAGCGTCCGAAGAGCCGTCAAACCTCTCAGGGGGTTGAAGGCTCACGGCGCTCAGAAATGCGCTGGGAGCATCAACGGGCTCAGGGACAGACACAGGTAGAACAGGGTGACAAAAGTCAAACAAAGTGCTTACCTGCTGTCCCTGGGCCGTGAGTGCGTGGTAATCTCTCACAGCCGCAAATCCGCGCTCAGAACACGCCACAAAAATCCGCTCTAGAGAGCTGCGCGAATCCGTGGCGTACATTGTGACTGTCTACGGTGAGGTTGGTTATTCTGTAACCCGGTCACACACACACAAGATGAGACAGTCACAATGTTGGATGAAACTGCTTTTAATGTTTATTTTAATGTTTATTAAAAGCAGTGCAGGCAAAAGTACAAAACAAGGGAAATCCAGTGAGAGTAGTCGAGGGGGAGCGTAAGGTCGGAAGCCGGGGAAACAACGATATAAACAAGGGGGCAGATCTAATGAGGGAGGTGAACGATAAGCGGGGAAAACAGTTAACAACTAGGGCGAAGGACAAGACGAGACTAGCGGGAACAAAGACAGAGGAACGAGAGAGTTGGCAAGCTAAACAGGTAATCAAACAGTGGGGAGGTCAAAACTAGACGAGACTAGCGGGGTCATAAACACGGGAATCTAAATACATACAATAACCAACACCCGTGAAACGGAAGTGCTGGGTATTTATAGGGGAAGGTGCAGGTGTGAACAATGAAGGTGACGAGACGAGTGCAGGTGAATCTAATGTGTGGGGATAGGATGCGCGTGAGTGTAGGTGGTCATAATGTTCTGGGGGAAGCGAGTGCGCCAGAGGGGGGAGATAGCTTACGAGCAGAGCTCGCAATAGCATAAGGAGCGTGAGTGCTCGAGGGAGGAAAAAGAGCGTACGCGCTCAAGGGGGCGGAGCGAGGGAGCGGGAAGCGAGCACACTCGCGGAGTGTATGGGTGCGTGCTCGAGGAAGCGGAGATGGGGCAGAGGAAAGGGGTTCGTGACACAGTTGCATATTCATTACAACTCGTGAAGTTAACAGTTGTTAAGCAACTGCAATTTATCCAGCAATTTACCAACTTACATGTACAATAACTTGCTTAGATGCCATTGCTCTGGTTTTAAATGGCAGGGTATAGATTATTATAAAAATGTTGTGATGCGAATTAACAAACATAACCACAAATTCACAAATTTCTATACATTATAAATAACTACACTTCCATTTGTGAGTTAATGGCCTACTGTTTAATGCTGTTTTTTTTTTTTTACTTTGTACACTTGCTCGGTTGTTTTTTGCTCTCTGAAAAGCAGTTAAAATATGATAGTAAATGGATTAGCTCCTTACACAGTACAGATCTGGGCTTTGAGAATGAGTGACCAAAAATATTAAAAAACATTTTGCATCACATGGCATTAGGCGGCGAAGAACAGTCATGATCAGTAGGGGCAGTAATGTTTCATTCTTTGAACCCCATTCACTAATGGTTAGTGAGTCATGCTGTCTGTCAGTGGAAAATTGTGTAACGAACAAAAATCTCAAAAAGCTTTAGCAATTAAGTGATATTGAGCCAAATCAGCAATAGCTACACAATTTAACTATATGTTTACTTTCTCAGAACCTTTAAGGCCTTTCAGACCAAACGTGATGTGATAATAAGAGGTGAATCGCCGGCGAATGGCCCTTTCCCATAGAAAACCAAGCAAATGACTGCCGTTAGCATGTTAATATGGCGGCAAATCAATGGCAATAATCCACATGCATTATTGCCGCTCCCACACACGATGAACTCGTGCAAACATTTTATACCCTTGCTCGCACGAAATCTCCCACGCATGCAATACAAGCTCTCAGGCACAAAGAAACCTATGCCGCAGGAGCAAAATCATTCTTCAAACTTTGCTCGTGCGAACACCTTTTAATTTTGTCAGTCTTGTGTATCTTGGCTTATATTTGTTTTAGGCATAAACTGTATTTCAATAAGCCAATATTTACTATTAATTTCTCTCACCATTTTATACCATATACTGTATATGCTGTGTACTTGGCATTTAGTTTTCTATGTCGGGCCTTATAATGGTTTCTCTTTTCATGCATGTTAGGCCAAGTTGCAGGATCCTGCTAGTCATGTTGTTTCCCTTTTACACAGGTCTCGAGCTAATGACTCTAGTTCAATATCTCAGATTGGTAATTAAATCGTGTTGAGTGGCATGTCATTGAATTAAGTATTGCACTTATGTATCACATTGGAATGCCATAATTATTAAGGGCAGGTTCAGTGAGAGCCAGTCAAGAGATACAGCTGCTGGCGTCACACAAACTCCATGTAATCCAGATCAAGTGGAGTTCTCAAAAGAGCTCTCTCACAGAGAAGTTTCTCCAAAAGATGCATTTAGAATGTGCTGCAGAATAAAGAACAAAATATAACTGAAACAAGCAACAAACATTACAAAGTAATAAGTGATCACCTAGTGATCTTAACCCTTAAATGTTTTTTTGTTTCCTATGGGGGTAACAGGTATTTGAGAGGTTGGGGGGAGGGACTGTAAGTGGGCCAAATATATTACAAAAGTATTCAAAAGAGTTCTGCAGTTAATCAGGTCAAGTGACTTGGAATAAAAGCTGTGGCATTACTTCACCATCTTTAGCTAGCATCATCACATACTGTATCATGGCATACAGTGAAAAGCACTATACAAATAAAAATTACTTTAATTGCATTTCGGTCAGTTGGCATTGATACCACGGCTGTTCAAATGGTGAAGTATAATGTCCCTGTGCTCGCATAGCAAAGCCTCTGATTGGGCCATAAATTGTCTAGGTAATTTAGAATGCGCATGCCATTCATCTTCAAAGGAACGAGCGAAGCATTGACACATGAGCGTGCGCAGTGCCAGAGAAAATCCGAAGGGAAGGACTTTGAATTGAAATATCATCCCTTCGAACACATATGTCAAGAGCAGCCTGTGGCTGTACGCATGCGTCCTTTAGATCTATTGATGCAAACCAGTTCCATGGGTGGATGCGCGATAAGATCTGTTTCTGAGTTAACATCTTGAATGGGCATTTTGCCAGTGCGCGATTGAAGCATCTCAGGTCTAGGATCGGCCGAAGCCAGTCATCTTATTCGGGAAGAAAGGGTAGCGGCTGTAAAACTCTTTGAGGCCGTGGCAGCTCGGAACAACCTCTATCGTATCTTTTGCAAGCTCCTCGACCGCTCGCCCAATGACACTGAGTAACTCGTATCAATGGCTGCAGAATTCTCCATAGACCATTCTTCCAATGCTGCAAGGGACACGCATCATTATTATCATCAGACCCGCCGAAAACGACAACACCATGCTCATTCATAAAGACGCTGCGTGGCTTACACCGGCGCAAGATCCTCGTTAGTTTCTTCCAGCTCTACCTTGCAGCCCCACCGTGCTTCCTCATGTGGTCCCTCGAGACTTAACACAAAGGATGAGGCCAGGAGGGCACATGAGGCAGAATCATCCCTCAGAACGAGGGTGACCCAAGAGAGGATCGTCTTGAAACTCATATCCTCACATTGAGGACAGTCTGTCCCCATGATAGCTGCTTCGGCATGGGCGGCCCAGACAGCGAACGCAGCTCTCATGTTGGTCTGACGGAGCCATGGGATTTTCCTGTAATTGCCTTGTCTTAGTTCATTTTTCCTTCCTAATTATTTACAGGGGTTTATCAAAGGACTATCTCCATTACAGAATGCAAGATCCTACCATGAACCCAGCGGAACAAATTGGCCAAAATTGCTAGGGATCTAGGTCGGCAGTTGAATACAGCTTGGAATTTTGGAGGTTGGCATCTCAGACTATTATGCAGGAGAGGGCACATAGAACAATATTCTGGTTAGGACTTAAAATGTCTTTAAGGGAGTTGATGCCACTGGATTGTGATTCCCTGCCACTGAGGGAATTTACTACAACATCTTGCAGGCAAGCGAGTACAAGCGGCCGAAATGGGCTTCCTCAGAAGGGTGGTGGGCTTCTCCCTTAGAGATAGGGTGAGGAGCTCAGTCATCCGTGAGGAGCTCGGAGTAGAGCCGATGCTCCTTTGCGTTGAAAGGAGTCAGTTGAGGTGGTTTGGGCATCTGGTAAGGATGCCCCCTGGCCGCCTCCCTAGGGAGGTGTTTCAGGCACGTCCAGCTGGGAGGAGGCCTCGGGGAAGACCCAGGACTAGGTGGAGAGATTACATCTCCACACTGGCCTGGGAATGCCTCGGGGTCCCCCAGTCAGAGTTGGTTAATGTGGCTCGGGATAGGGAAGTTTGGGGCCCCCTGCTGGAGCAGCTGCCCCTGCGACCCGACTTCGGATAAGCGGTTGAAGATGGATGGATGGATGGATGGATCTTGCAGGCAGACCAGTAGAGAGGTGGAGCAGCTTCCCCAGAGAAACCCTGTTCTCTCTCACCAGCAGTGGCAGACTCTAAAAGGAGGAGGAAAAAGCCTTCTTCAATGGTCCTGGAGTTTTTGACGAAGGAGGCCCCTCTGTTCCCTTCAGTGGTCTCAACCTCGATAGTCCAAACATCAGTGCTTTGGTGGTCCGAGCTTCAGTGGTCCTGACCTCACTGTCCAGAGAACTCGGCTGCCCTGCGGTCTCCTGCTGCCTCAACCTCGGCTGCCCTGCAGCCTCCTGCTGCCTTGACCTCTGCGGTCTCCTGCTGCATCAACCTCGGCTGCCCTGCAGCCTCCTGCTGCCTCGACCTCTGTGTCCCCAGCTGCCTCGATCTCCACATCTCCTCCGGGTTACAAGTTGCCTCAAGCTCCGCGGTTCCTCCCCCAAGTATCCGCCTCCTCTGGCTCCATCCTCGGAGTATCTGCCTCCTGTGACTCCATCTACTCGGCCTCCTGAGCCGTATACTGCTCCTCCTCCTCCTGCAGCTCAACCATCTGAGATACCAGTGGCCCTGCCCCCTGAGATTCCAACATGCCCCTCTGCCTTGTCGGCCCCTGTTCTACAGCCCAGGCTTCCTCCATTGCCTCATAGACTCCCTTCTTAGATACTCCCTGGCCTCCAGACCCCATCCACTTTCTGGAGTTGCCACCCAAACCACTGGATCTCGCTCCCTTCCTAGTACCACCTTCCTGGCCTCTGAACCCTGCTCCCTTCCTCGAGTCATCTCCCTGGACTCTGGACCCCGGCACCTTATAGGAGCCACCACCCAAACCACCAGACCCTTCTTTCTTGTTCCATTTTTGTGTTGGGCGTCAGGAGCTACCTGTTAAAGGGGGGGACTCTGTCATGTATAACTTCCCCTAGTGACCAGTAGGGGTCACTAGAGGGTTGGACTTTTGAAATTTGATTTCTCTGTTATTACCTTGTCCTAGTTCATTTTCCCTTGCTACTTGTTTACGTGTGTGTGTGTGTGTGTGTGTGTGTGTGTGTGTGTGTGTGTGTGTGTGTGTGTCCCTCCTGTTCTCCCTGTTTTTGTCTTTTATTGTTAATCGTATTGAGATGAGTTTGGTGAGTCTTAGTCTTGGTTCTTTTGTGGTTACTCTTGGTCTGTATTATTTTCTATAAAGAAGTCTCTGCAACTGGGTTCTAAACCTTCACATGGTTGGACATATTTAGCCTGTATCATATTAATATTTGTGTAATATTGTAACATTCATACATTTCAATGGTTGCTTTTAAGGACATTTGTGCACACCTTTGTGTTAAATAAATTTGGTCCTGTCTTATTGACCCCGAATCTTGATGTTCAGTTAAAAAACACTAGTTTAGAGCAAATATTGTCCAAAGAGGCCACAGAGTGACTCCTTTAAACACAGATCACATGGACAGTGCATATTTAGTTTTAAACACAAAACTACTACTACTACTAATTTCAATGATTCGTCTGTAATCAAACTGATTAGGACATTATGGCAATGATTCACAATTATAATATAGAACAGCAGCCTGAATGGTGTAGTATCATCATTGCCAGCATTCATAACCTGTGTGATGGTGCAGACAGAATTGGGTATTAATTGTGATGTATTAGCCACACTCCAAACAGTTGTGATTGTACATTAACTGATTAGTTTTTTGGCAACAATCAGTGGTTCGGTCTTATGAATGCTGAGAAAAGGCTGAAGTGTCTGTCATAAATAAATTACAATAACATTTAAGACATGTCTAGAGGGCTCAGGCTATCTCTTGAGACAGGAATACAAAAACATGCAAACAGCATACATATTAAAGGATTATGATATACTCGTGTATAAAGATGTCTATGAATTAATGTTCTTTAATTCTATATCTCTGTCACTTTTAGTCAGATTTATGTTATATAGAAAACTTGAAATGGATGAATAAATACAATAAATTAAACTTGGCACAGATAAACACATAAATATGTCAGTCACAGACACACACAGAGATGCTCACACATATTTTTCAGGATCTTAAATTCAATTTGAGAGAAAAATAAATAGACAATTTACAACAAAGACAATTTACAACAGTCAGAAATTTCCCTTCTTTGACCTTGGATAGATTTCCTGTTGAGACAGTCAATAATATGTGTGGATGTTAATTGTAAGATATGATCATATCTACAATCTTTGTGAGTGGATCAATGCATCTCTGTTTAATTTCCAGTGAGATTATTATTTGATTTAAAAAATAAAAGTAAAATGCAAGATGTATACCTTCTTAACCATAATTATTATTCTAAGAATTTATTATTTTAAGAATTGCCACAAATACTACATAACCCACAGTTTCCCTCTCTCCCCTGTTTTAATTGCATGGAAAAAACACAAGTGTGTCAGTCAGACTGAGTCAGACAGAGATTCAGACAGCGAGCTTAAATATGCACGCCTCTGACATTCCCAATGACAAAAAGTCCTGCTGCAGGTATGTGTCAGAAAGCATTCAGATCTCCAGAACACCATTCGCTCTTACTGTTATGCTTTCGAGGACTGTCTCTGCGCTTTGCGAGCGAGCATCCATGAGAGAGAGAGAGAGAGCAGTGTTCCACCTGTTAACTACGGCAGCTTTAGCCCCACAGGCATTTCCACTAAACCCACAAACATGAAGCCGCTCTCTGTGGACACATGCCACTGAACCAGAGCGCAAGGTCTAGTGAGTGCGCCTCTACTGTTCCCATTGAGTTAGTTACAAACACACAGGCAGATTGATTCAATGAATGGAAGTTGCCTTACCTGTACTGGCAGGATGCATCCGAGCCCAACACCAAGCTGTACATTCTTCTGCTGTGCTAGTTTGCTCTTCCCTCTTTTGTGTCCTCACACTTCCTTTTGGCCTTTTCTGTCTTTCGCACCGTCTCTCTCTCTCGTTCTCACACCACTTGTGCGAGCCTACTTGTGTGGCAGATGAAGACCCTGCTGTGTTGATGGCATCTCTCTCCCTCTCTTCCTGGCAATGAGGGTCAAACTGAAGATGGTGTCAGTGACACAGTGAGGAAAGCGATAGAGGGAATTTGTGAGAAAATAGAGAGACAAGTGTCCAAAAAAAGCAGCTGTTAGCAGCTTTGAGGCAGCTGGAGAATCGCAGTTGTGATCTCTGACTGTGGAAAGGTGTGAGAGCAGGTAGGGAGTTGCGCTGAAGAGCATGTGGTGACTTCCTGCATGTGTGTGTGAATGTGTACGGTTGTATCTCACTCTATATATCTTGTATCTCACGTGGGTCTTGTTTACTTGTCCTAACCATCAAGAAGCAAAAGTATTCCAAAGTCCCCTTCAAAGTGAGTCTGAGCTTATAAATGTGTGTGTCACTATGTGAGAAGTGTAGAAAGAGTAATGTGGGCAGATATTGTGCATGTGAGAAAGTTCTGGCCTGGACCCCTCACCCTCAATCAGACCGCTCATCCATAGCCTCCACCCGCTCCATCGCAACCAACCTAGTTCTCCAACCTTAGGGAATAATCATGATGAAATGAGGAGGATGCTGGGGAGAAAGCACAGCTGATTAAAATAGATTCGAATGGAGACTGGAGCTGTGTTTCTGACCTTTCCTTCTGTGGAGGTGGAGTCTTCTGATTTTGAGGAAAAAGTCCATCAAGATGCTTGCTTTTTAAGTATCTTTTATATCCACAGGTGCAATTCCGGTAAAATTTTTGGATTTAGTCTGAAATCCAAAAAGTTTGATAGGGTAAGCTCCCTATTGTAGTGTGGACAAACTGAGACAACCATGAGAGCGGTCCAAAATAAATACATAAATGAATATTCAGGAATGGCGTGTGTCCAGTTTGTAGAGCAGATGTGCTGAGCGCCTCATCTGTTTGATGTGATCTGCCTCGTGCTCTCCAGACCACAGAACAAGCTTCTGATACCTAATCATGATGCGGTACAGATTTATCCTCCCCCTCCTCACTCACTCATGCTTTTATTCTCTCTCTCTTTCTCTCCTTCCTGTCTCCAAACACTTTCTCTCGTTTTTTTTATCCACAAACTGTCTGTTCTTTAATTCTGTCTCCTGTCCTGTTTGTTCTCTCTACCTCTGTTATTTGTTTCTGTGTCTTTCCTACCATCATTGTTATTATCCTCCTTCTCCAATTTAAACTCCTTCCATTTATTTCAAGCTTTCTGCTTTCTTGTCTTTCTTTCAGAAATGAGCAGGACCTGGCACGCAGGATACTTCTATCTCCCTTGTCCTGTTGATTCTCTCTCTCTCTCTCTTTCTCTCGCTCTCTCTTCCTCTCTCTGTCTGTCTGTCTTAGGCAGTCTCTCTCTCCGTCTCTCTGTCTCTGACACCTCTAGTCGTTCCTCCATATCCTCCAACCTTGCCTGTCCTTCAGATCTGTGGTTGTCACAAATGCAGTTTTGTCCCTTTTAGCCAGAAAGCTATTAACAAATCTACCCACATTCTCAAGGCATTGGTGAAATAAACACACACTCACACACACACACACACACACACACACACACACACACACACACACACACACACACACACACACACACACACACACACACTCATGTTGGTGCAGCTATACTCTACATAGAAATAATGATTTTTATACTGTACAAACTATAGATTCTATTCTCTAACCCTACCACAAAACCTAACCCTCACAAAAAACCTTCTGCATTTTTACATTTTCAATAAAACATTGTTTAGTATTTTTTTAAGCAATTTGAATTATGGGGACACTACAAATGTCTTCATAAACCACATTTATAGCATAATACCCTTGTAATTACCAGTTTGTAACCTAAAAAATGTCCACTTCAACATGCGCACACACACACACACACACAGCTATTTTTCTATTATGGTGGGGACTTTCCATTTACTTTAATTTGAATACTGAACTAATGATATTTTCCATTCCGCTAATAATACCTCTACCCCCAAACCTATTTTTTAATCACATTTCAATTATCAGTATGTTTATTAAGCAATTCTCATGGAACCAGTGTAGGTGATTTAATATATGTTTCACATATATTAAATTTATGTTTAATTATGTAAGCACAAAATACTTCAATGGCAGAGGTACATTTTAAACTTTAAATTAAATGATCAAAGTGAAAAGTTAATTTTATGATCAGATGTAATTAAATAAAAAAATATAAAAAGAATCTAACCTACTTTTGTTCAGCTGACATTGCAAAGTAAAACTTCCACCTGTGAGGAAAGCTTTTAAATGTCTTAACACTACTGTAACTCATAAGATCCAGTGTAAATGTACTACTTTTAATAATGTGTGTTAAATCAGTGCAATAAACTACACATTGTTTCCAGTTGCCATATTTGATTGCTGACATTAAAACATATCTTCTGCACCAACAGGATGTGCAAAACTAAATCTGTGCTATTCTATTTAAAAAAGATCAGAAATTATGCTGTCATGTTACACACATGCTGAGTAAAAGTTTTTCCCTCGAGCCAGCTTTAAAGAATTTCTGCCTCCTTTTATTTTCCGTCCGCTCAAAGGGAACTCTTTAAATTGTCTAAATTGCTTTGTGCACATGGCAGCTTTTAAGAAACTAATAATACTGTATGGTACTATTTTCGAGCAGGTATGATGAGGTATACTGACAGGAGGAGAAACAAGTGTGACTCTATGTGAGTGAGGAGTCACACATGTCCAATTTGTACAAGAGCAGCAAATGATTTCAAACATATGCCTGACATCATAAGAACACTTTCAGAAAAAAAAGTAACTGATGCATAAAGTTTTTTGACAGCGTGTGACAGCTGTAGTGCATTAGACTGCAAATGGGATTTGTTTTGCTTGACACATAAGTACATTTAACATTTCATGCTTTACAGAAAAATTACCTTTTTGAGTGACCTACCTTTTTTCCTAAACCAACTTCCTGATTATCCATTCCAAGAAAGAGAATGGCAACCTGGTCTCACAGAATCCCCTTACTATACATCTGCATTTTCCCAAAATACTTTTTACATGGCTTGTTGTATGCATCGCAGCAGTTTCCTGATGAAATGAACACAATAGTCCCTACAACAACAATTACTTTTATTCCCTTAAACACAAATCACTAGTAAAAAGATGATCAGGTCTTCAGATGCAAAGGACCAGGGCACAAGTCCTAAAGAGCATGCGAGTCAACAGGTGAGTGTTTAACAATAGTTTGTTCATTTGAATGTTATTGCTTATCGCAATCCACTGTATTAAGAAAAAAATCCATTGGGGTTTTACATGAGAGATATTGTGTGTGCATGCACATAGCAAGATTAAGCACAGTAAGGGGTACCTGGAGCGACAGATTGTGAGTTATAGAATTAATCTGTGCTCATGATTTGCTATGTCTATACTGTGGATCGCTCACCTTGGTTGCACTCTGAAAGCGTTTAGAATTGAGCTATCGCTATGTGCTATTCTCGTGATCAGGGTCTTAAGTTCAAAGCAATTTAGTCATCTTTGGCATTCAATAAAGTGAAATTCATTCATCATGATTGTACCTACACTACAATTGCCAGGATTGTAATAGTTTTTATGCTGAAATGGGTTATTGAGTTATTTTGTGAAATTTGTATCATGTGACCTGTTCTCAGTTACAATGTGTAACAACATAAATCCTCTTGTTCAGCCACAGAACAATGCAAAATTAGTGTTTGTCTCTGGTGTAAATTGAATGCAGAAACTTTGGGTTCCCCAGGTACAGCTGGTAGTCAAGTCAGTCCCTGGGGAGAAACTGCTGTGTGGCCAAGTGTCCCTTGAGGGCACAGGTGGAGGCTAGCTGTCCATCAGGTGTCTTAGCATCAGCGACTAGCATGCCAAAGGCAAAAATCTGCCAGCTTTACACTGCGTCAGATGGACTAGGACAGTGGAAAATAGCAACATTGTGGAAATATATAAATATTGCCTTGCATATAAATAAATCCAATCTGTTGTCTTTGATCTATGAAATGTGACATTTTAGATATTTTTTTGCTGTGCTGCTGGCTATTATTAGACATACATTAGTAAGAGCAGCCACAAATGAGAGGAAAACGTGCATCCAGGTTAACTTTGTTGTACAACTCCCCTGAGAATCTACTGGAAGAATTCAAAAGATTCTTGATTCTGACCGTAACTTTGCTTTAAACCTTTAACATTTGACAGCATCTTCTAAACAAATAAGCAGACAGACAATAACTCAAATCATTTTGAGTTTTGAAATGACACATTTAGATGCATCTGAAGCCAATCAAATTCCACAAAAATGCTCCATATGACCAACATGTGACAGTATAATGTGACTATAGTGACAACTAGATATCCAGGACAGTTCTCTTACGAGAGGTTCTCTCGTATTGCGTAAGCTAGCTTACGCTACGGGAAAGATTCATCTTTTCTGAGATATTGAAGCCAAAAAATTATCCTTAATTTTGTATCCATTGTCAACGCAGTGCGGCAGCTGCAGACCTTGAGCGGGCTAGCTAGCGAGCTCATTGGTTGCTCTGCGGCAGCTGCTGCAGCCTATAGACGAGCTTGGGCGAACTCGCATCCAATGAGAGGCGTCTGCGCGCTCACTGCATCAAAGCCCGCCAAAAAGGGCGTGACTAGAGTGCATATAAGCGTAGTTCGTAGGCTGGAACCCTGATTTTCATCTCTTCAGCGAAGCTCTTCGCATCACTGAACCGGAAGCCGCGTCGCCGTTCGAGGGGCATCAAGCAAGCGTGGACAGCGCCGAAGAAGCCGGCTGTCTTCGCCACCTTCAGCCGTCCTGCGAAGCTACGCCATCCGGCGACGTATCCTTTTAAAAAGCAAGCTAGTTCTTAAAGAACTTCACAAAAGAGTACGAGCGTCTTTTTTAAGATGCCTCGCTCCACTTGCGCCTCATGCCGCCTCCTCTCAGCACCGGAGACCGCCACATCATCTGGCGATCTCTGCCTGGGACTGGGGCATGCAGAGCTCGCCCTCGCCGGCGGATGCGATCTCTGCGAGGAGCTGCCGACGTCGACCCTGCGGGCTCGACTCAAGCGCTCAGGACCGAAGCCGCCGCGCCGCCTTCCGCTCAGCCGTGCAGAAAAAGCGCCGCTCTCAAAGGCTGCCGGAAACAGTGGTAGAAGCGATTGCCTCGCCGGAGCCCATCCCTCGAGCATCGCCTTCACCCTCCCGCCCACCCGGGACGCCGCAGTTGCCGCCAGCGGCTGCTCTGCTGCCATCTCGGACGAAGAAGCGGAGGATAAGGGCTGTTCCATCATGGCTTCGACAGCGAGGAGTGGTCAGGCTCACACGCCTCCTCCTCGGCCCAGGAATCCAGCAGGACCCGCGCCGGAGTCGAAGGGGAACTAACACGCCTCCTCACACAGGCCGTCGACCGCCTCGGGCTCGAGTGGTCACCGCCCCTTGAGCAGGCACCCAACAGACTTGACGGCTGCTTTCTACAGAGCCGCCGCCGCGCAGCACCTGCTACCCGAGCCGCTCCTTTCCTGCCGGAACTCCACGCCGGAGCTTTCCAAATCATGGAACGCGCCTTTCTCGGCCAGGGTCTGATCCCACGTCTCCACCTCTCTTGCTTCGGTGGACGGCGCCACTGAGAAGAGCTACGCTTCCATCCCTCTGGTCGAGGATGCAGTAGCAGCACACCTTTGCCCGCCCTCCGCGAGATGGCGGTCTAAACCAGTGCTCCCATCTAAGGCCTGAAGAACAACTTCCGCCTGTGTTGGCCGTGCCTATTCCGCCGCCGGCCAAGCTGCATCTGCTCTGCACTCTATGGCCGTCCTACAGATCCTCCAAGTGGACCTTCTGCGGGAGTGGGATGAGGAAAGCAGGCATCCAGAGGCGGTTGCAGACATACGGAGTGCTACGGCCCTCGCCCTCCGCGCTACCAAAGCTGCAGCCCAAGCTATAGGGAAGTGCATGGCCGCGCTGACTGTGACTGAGAGACATCTGTGACTAACGCTAGCTGACATGGGAGAAGCAGAGCGCTCTACGTTCCTCAACGCACCGCTCTCTCCATCCGGTCTCTTCGGCTCCGTGGTGAGTGGTATCATTGACCGGATTTCAGAGGTCCAAAAAGCCACACAAGCCATGAATCTCTTTCTGCCTCGTCGCGTTAGCTCCTCTGCAGGCCGCCCACGTGAGCCTCCTGCACGAGCCTCTTCACAGCGCCCAGCTCAACAAAGCCAGACTTCTCAGCATCGACAGGGCGGCCGCCCTCGATCGCGCTCAGACAGCCGCCACAGACCGCCACCCCCCCGCAGGCCTCGGACTAGAATTGCGCTGAAACCTGAACAACCGAAGTCCTCCTAGCTTTGTTGACAAAACGACGGATCAGTCCCGCTGCGGCCGGACCACTGTCAAAGCTTCGCCCCCTGTCAGTCCCCTTCCTTCAGGCTACTACAGTGGTAGATTCAGCAGCCAACAAGCCGGTGTTAACGCCCGCTTGCCTGCGCTCAAACGCAGTTTTCACGGCGACCCAAATAAATCTGGTAAAGAGCAAGCATGCCATATGTGTAGAAAATGTGCCCACAACCCAGTGTTCACCTCTACACACAAGCATTACACATCCCGTGTCCATACCAGAGAGCAAACATGTCTTATGTGTAGAAAATGTGCCCACAATCCAGTGTTCACCCCTACACACAAGCATTACACATCCCGTGGCCCTATCACGGCACACTCACATAAAGCGGTTACTGAACCGCTCGAGTGTTAGGGTTAATAAACGCACCCACCGAATCCGTGCGCGTGCCCATTCTCTGGCCACTCTGTCACACGACCAGCCTTATGTGTAGAAAATGTGCCCACAATCCAGTGTTCACCTCTACACACAAGCATTACACGTTCCGTGTCCCCATCAGAGCACACTCAAAAGCGGTTACGAACCACTCGAGTGTTAGAGTCAATAAATGCGCTCACGAATACGTGCGCGCGCCCATTCTCTGCCCACTCTGTCACATGGCCAGCAAACACTTCTCTGTATGTAAGTCCCGTGCCCGTGACTATGCTTGCGTATCACTTAACAGACGTGACTCTTTCCCCATTCACCTCAATTGGGAAGTCACTCACAGAACAGCCTGTCCATGCTGTCTGCGAGCAGTCCAGCATAAGCACAGTAAGCGCTCACACATTCTGTTCAGCTGCTGTGTGCGGCAATCAGAGCGATTTGGCCACTCACTCTCTAACATTACGCTTCAAAGCGTGGGAAGATATTCCAGGGATATCCGAATGGGTGTTAAGCACAATAAAACAGGGCTATTTGCTACAGTTCGATCGCCGTCCTCCTCGCTTCAGAGCTGGCTCGAAACTACTGTGAACACGGAAGCAGCGTGCATGCTTCGTTCAGAAATAGCAAACCTTCTGTGCAAAAGGGCCATAGAGAGAGTGCCGCCTCCCCTGAGAGAGTCGGGGTTTTACAGCCGTTATTTTCTTGTCCCCAAGAAAGACGGCGGCCTCAGACCAATATTAGATCTCAGGGTTTTGAACAAAGCGCTTGCAAAAAGACCATTCAAAATGCTTACAACCAGCAAACTCCTCGCTCATGTGCGCCAGGGGGACTGGTTTATTTCTCTCGATCTGAAAGATGCATACTTTCAGATTCAGATAAATCCCTGTCACAGGCCATTCTTGAGATTCGCCTTCGATGGCCAGGTTTATCAATACACCGTCCTTCCGTTCGGCCTGTCCTTAGCACCCCGTACTTTCACGAAGTGCATGGATGCGGCGCTCGCACCCCTGCGGAGTCAGGGTTTGCGAATTTTGAACTATTTGGACGACTGGCTGATTATGGCACAGTCACATATGGAGCTTCTGTCTCACAGAGCAGTTCTCCTCAGCCATCTGAACAGTTTGGGTCTTGCAGTCAATTGGACCAAGAGCTCACTACAGCCCAGTCAGACAATTTCCTTCCTTGGAATAGAACTAGACTCCGTGGCAATGACGGCTCGCTTATCTACACAGCGCGCGTCGTGTGCAGCGACTAGCCGCGTCATTTCAGATGAACAGCCTCACACCTCTGAAGAAGTTTCAGAGAGTGCTAGGCTACATGGCCTCAGCCGCAGCAGTACTTCAACTGGGTTTACTGCGCATGCGCCCACTTCAGCATTGGCTAAACACCCGCGCGTCTCGCCGGGCTTGGGCCACAGGCCGCCAGCCAATCAGAGTGACTCAGACCTGTATTTCAGCTCTGCAGCCCTGGACAGTGGCCGAGTGGTATCAGCGGGGAGTGATGATGGGAGCTGTATCTCGCCGAAAAGTCATCTCGACAGACGCGTCCAACACAGGTTGGGGCGCGGTCTGCGAGGGCTCGCCGGTTCTTGGCCTATGGTCAGTTCAGGAAAAGCTCCTTCACATAAATTGTCTGGAAATAATAGCGGTCGAGTACGCGCTCGTGCGCTTCCTCCCGATCATTCAGGGTCACCACGTCCTGGTCCGCTCGGACAACAGGTCTGTGGTATCCTATCTAAACCGTCAGGGCGGTGTCAGATCCAGGAACCTCTTCCATCTGACGAAACGCATACTGAGTTGGTCCCAGCGCCACCTGCACTCGCTGAGGGCGGCGCACGTGCCAGGCCACCTGAACGACGGCCCAGACAGACTGTCCAGAGACAATATTCCCCCAGGGGAATGGTCCCTGCATGCTCAAACAGTCCAGACGTTATGGCGCATATTCGGCAGAGCAGAGATAGACCTCTTTGCGTCAGAAGAGAACTCTCACTGCCCAATATTTTTCTCGAAGCGAGGACGCGCTGGCCCAGGACTGGCCCAACCGCCCGCTTTACGCCTTCCCTCCCGTCTCGCTATTGCCACAGGTAATGCAGAGGATCAGGGAAACGCGCCACTCGGTGCTCCTCATAGCCCCGCGCTGGGAGAATCAAACATGGTTCCCGGAGCTTACGCAGCTGTCACTGACAGTGCCGTGGCCCATCCCAGTGAGAGCAGATCTCCTCTCGCAAGCTCGCGGAACGATCTGGCATCCCCACCCAGAGCGCTGGGCGCTACACGCGTGGGTGATCAACGACTACCCGTCGCTTTGCCAGAAGGAGTAATAAACACCATCATACACGCTAGAGCCCCTTCCACGAGAAGACTCTATGCGTCAAAATGGTCTGTGTTTTCAAAATGGTGCACCGACAGAGACCTGGACCCACGGACATGTGGGGTGTCGCCGCTGCTCGTGTTTTTACAAGAGCTGCTGGATAAGGGCAGATCCCCATCCACGCTCAAAGTGTACGTGGCGGCCGTCGCGGCGTTCGCTGAACCCCTGCACGGCCAGTCACAGGATAAAAACGAGCTGGTCATCCGCTTCCTCAGGGAGCTAGAAGGATGAACCCTCCGCGCCCCCATCGGTTCCTATCTGGGACCTTTCTATAGTTCTCGAAGCTATGAAAGCCCCCCTTTCGAACCGCTTCAATCCGTGGATGTGAAACACCTCTCACTTAAAACCGTTTTTCTAACTGCCCTATCATCAGTTAAACGGTGGGAGACCTTCACGCGCTATCTGTCAGCGCTGTGTGTCTTGAGTTTGGACCAAGTGACTCCAAGGTCATTTTAAAGCCTAGACATGGCTACATCCCCAAGGTGGTCGGGACTCCTTTCAGAGCACAGATCATTTCCTTGTCGGCGCTACCAGCATCTGATAGCGAACGCGATGCCAATCTCCTTTGCCCAGTCAGAGCACTGAGATTGTATACTGCGCGCTCCGCATCTTTCAGAAGCTCCGAGCAGCTTTCGCTTCGCTCGAGGGCGCACCAAAGGTCTCGCGCCTCGAAACAGACACTGTCCAGATGGATAGTGGACGCTATTGCTGCCGCGTACGCGTCAAAGACCTACCATGCCCGCTAGGCATTAAGGCTCACTCCACTAGAGGCATGGCCTCCTCGTGGGCATGGTCCAGCGGGATTTCCATTCACGACATATGTGTGGCAGCGGGTTGGGCTTCCCCCTCCACCTTTGTCAGATTTTACAATCTGGAAGTACCCGCTCTGCAGGCTAAACTGCTAGCGGTTTAATACGCTACAGCTCCCCTGGTGAGCTGCATTAATGGGACACAGTCCACACAGACCGGCACCGCCGCTCTGTCTATGTGCTTATGTACTACACACACACTGGCCCGCACTCTTGCCGGCCAATTATTAATTGCCCACTCACAAGGGCTCCCCCGGGTCCCCCTTAATTCCCTGGGGCTCATGCAGTGGATGCTTGGCGTGCACGGCGTTGACAAAGGGTTCCCGTAGCGTAAGCTAGCTTACGCAATACGAGAGAACCTCTCGTAAGAGAATGAATCGGTTACTAACGTAACCTCGGTTCTCTCTAGATGAGGGAACGAGTATTGCGTAACCGGCCGTGCTCGCGCCACGAGCGATTTTTCGCTTCATTCAATGAAAACCAGGGTTCCAGCCTACGAACTACGCTTATATGCACTCTAGTCACGCCCTTTTTGGCGGGCTTTGATGCAGTGAGCACGCGGACGCCTCTCATTGGATGCGAGTTCGCCCAAGCTCGTCTATAGGCTGCAGCAGTTGCCGCAGAGCAACCAATGAGCTCGCTAGCTAGCCCGCTCAAGGTCTGCAGCTGCCGCACTGCGTTGACAATGGATACAAGATTAAGGATAATTTTTTTGGCTTCAATATCTCAGAAAAGATGAATCTTTCCCGTAGCGTAAGCTAGCTTACGCAATACTCGTTCCCTCATCTAGAGAGAACCGAGGTTACGTTAGTAACCGATTCGTTTTTGTTCATCTAACATCTAAAAAAAGCACGTCAAAAGTGGGCTTTGCTAAAAAATGACACCAGCTTATTTTGTACAGCATATGTTGTACATAAATACAGAAGTTCTACTGTGGTAGTATTTTACCCTAAATCCTGGTTGGAAATGTTTGATGATCATGCACAATGGTGGTGGGTACTAGACCCCTAATATCTATTTCATTTTTCATTTTAATTTTAATTAAGGTTTGTCAGGATGCGCACAGAAACAAAATGAATTCTTCAATGGTCTATTAAGTGGGGAGAAAGCACCTTTATATATGGAATGCTCTATAACTTCTCTTAAATTGTGTTGAATCGATGGCCAGTTGGTGGTTAAATAGTTAAATGAAAATTCTGTGATCATGTACTCACCCTCATTTCGATCTTTTTGTGTACTTTTTTTCTGTGGAAAACAAAAGAATCTTGTGAGGAACAGACTGAGATTTAAGTCATTATTCACTGAGAATCTTCCCCTCATGGGTAATTTTCACTAAAACCTAGCTAAATGAGGATGTAATCAGACAAGGTTTTTAAGATTAATTATAGATGGGGGATTTAATAAGTGAAACGTACCTCCCTAACCTAACAGTTTTCTCTAAACCTAACCAAAACTGTACGAAAAGATAAATGAGAGTTTAATAAAACAGACATCCTAACCCTTAACCAACACCTAACCCTATCTGATAGTGTCGTAAAATGCAAATTTGAAATAAAAAAAGAAAACACACATTAACTGAAGCATTCAAATAATGTTGCCTTCCTTCTAAGCCACTTTTACTTTCGTGCATCTTTGGCTGTACTCAAACCACACAGTTGTAGCGCCTCTAGTGTTCATTTCACAAGTCGGTTTGCTAAAAGTTATATAGAGTAACGTTCATTCTATGAGACCAGGTTGGACATGGCGTATAGTGCATGAGTTGTATGAACAACTTTTTTGGTGCTTTTTTTGTTATTTTTGGAACTCGACAGCATGCCCCACATTCATTGTAAAAGAGAACCATGAATATTAAGCCAAAGGCTTGAGGTGAGTTGAGGAATTTGCATTTTTGGGTGCAAAATCCCTTAATCTTGTAGTGCTAACTGCTGACAAGAAAATAAAGCAACATTTCATAATAAATCAAATTGCTCTCAGGTGCATGAAACATATGAGCACTATAGCTGAAGGGCAAAATATTTTGATTTTCATTAAGAACAGCCCTAATGAACGTTATTATACTGTACCTTTCATGCAACCTGGTAATACAGAATGCGTCAAAGAAAGTGTCAAAGAAAGGCCACAAAATGACACATTTTATTTATCATCTCATATTTGCTTCTTATGAGATTATCAGTTAGGTTTAGGATAGGGAGGTAGGTTTTGTTTATTTAAAACTTGATAGAGCATTAACTTTAAAAACTTCTCATGCACCTTACAGTCTAGCTGATCCCACAAAAGCTCAATGGGCTTAAGATCCATAACACTCTTTTCCAATAATCTGCTGTCCAATGTCTGTGTTTCTTTGCCCACTCTAACCTTTTCTTTTTGTTTTTCTGTTTCAAAAGTTGCTTTTTCTTTGCAATTCTTCCCATAAGGCCTGCACCCCTGAGTCTTCTCTTTATTGTTGTACATGAAACTGGTGTTGAGCAGGTAGAATTCAATGAAGCTATCAGCTGAGGACATGTGAGGTGTCTATTTCTCAAACTAGAGACTCTGATGTTCTTATCCTCTTGTTTAGTTGTACATCTGGCCTTCCACATCTCTGTCTGTCGTAATTAGAGCCAGTTGTCCTTTGTCTTTGAAGACTGAGTACACCTTTGAATGAAATCTTCAGTTTTTTGGCAATTTCAAGCATTGTATATAGCTCAAAACAATGATTGACTGATGAGTTTATAGAGAAAGCTGTTTCTTTTTTGTCATTTTTTGATGTAATATTGACCTTTAGACACGCCAGTCTATTGCATACTGTGGTAACTCAAAATCAAACACAAAGACAATGTTAAGCTTCATTTCACAAACCAAATAGCTTTCAATTGTGTTTGATATAATGACAAGTGATTTTCTTGTACCAAATTAGCAATTTAGCATGATTACTCAATGATAAGGTGTTGGAGTGATGGCTGCAGGAAATGGGTATAGATTTGATAAAAATAACTTTTTTCAATTAGTGATGGTGCTGTTTTTTACATCAGTAATGTCCTGACAATAATGGGAAAAAAGACCCATTACATTTGTTTTGCCCCATTTGTAAATGAATACAACTGTAAAGCTTCATTCAAATCCAGAATAAGGTTGTTTGCTGTAATTTTTTGAGGTTAATGTTGGACATTATATTTCCAGACAGTCATTCTACACACTCCCTCACTAAATACATTCCTGCCACCAGAACGCACTGCCATAAACTTCTTTAAAGCCTGATTAAGCTGCAAACCACATTTCTTCTGGCCTTATTGGATTTCCATTTGTAAGAATTAGGAAATATGCACAATTTTTCAGGTCTTACTTGTTGATGGGCACTCCAGATTTGTGGCAAAACCGTTTATATAGTATGTACTATATAAACATATGTATATGCACTTGTAGGTTTGTAAAGAAAGGGTTTACAGGTAACAAGTACAAGAGCTCTTCTGTCTTAGAGAGGCATGCTATTTCAATTCAGGTTCAAACTTTATCAGTTACTCTGGAGACCACAAGCACACAATACATGATCATCCCGCATGAATGAGTTTGCACACTGTATTGCTGTTCTGTAAAAAAAACAGAGGGAAGAGTAATATTCACATTGATGGTGAGAGAAGAATCAAACCAATCTTCAAGTGGTTTGTAAAGCAAAGAAATCAAAATCCCCAGTGGAATGAAGAAACATATATGGCATACATTTTGTATATCCCTGATCAAAAAAAATAAAATAAAATAAAATAAAGAATTAATCTTTTGTTCTTTTGAATATTTCAGGGTCATGAGTGCTCTTTACTCTGTAGGTACACATGCACTACATGGTGATCTAGTTTCCAAAAATAGACCCTTAACATGGTTTGACAAGCCCATTAAATTGCAGGTGAATTAATTGCAAATGAATTATTAACAGCCAACTGTAAAAGAGTTGATACTCTCAGTTTAACAAGGACAGAGGTTTTCACAGGGATTGGAAGCACAGAGGAATAGACAACTAGATGTTCTTAATGATCATAAAGTTTGAAGTGGCTCTTTGTGCTACCCAGATGGCTCTCTGGGAGGTGGGATGAGATTTGACTCCATATGCGCAACCACATCTGTGAATTATGAGTTTTCACTCAACATGCTCTTGACCAGAGAATGGTGAGAGACAGTATCCAAACACTGGGGCTCAGTGAGGCACGTCTTATCTGACCATTTGGATAACATAGCCTGGGGTGAAGGGCTATGCAAATTTGTCTGATTTAATCGCCACAAGACTAGATGTAGAATTTATCAAAAGAGGCAAATTAAGTTTTTGACATGAGCCATGTAGAAGCACCATTTAATAGAAAGACTCATCATGAATATTTCATAGGGGTGCAAACTTTATCTGTTAAACATGTAAGAACACAGCTAATAAAACAATGGCCCATTCCAGCTTTCGTGGCAGTTACAAGATAAGCGGAAAAACATCCTGTAGTTAGTATGGCAATGTAACCTTAAAGATGTGTGCTTTCTGCGTCACTATGACTAAACAGAATTTATAAAATGACTGACTTTCCAAACAGGTTTCCCAAACAATGTTTTGCTAATGCCACAAAACCACATTGTTTACTCTTTTCAGGGAAATCAACCAGTAAATGAGTATTCTCTGTATATTAAACTGGGATAGAAGAAAGTATTTAACATTGACAATGTTTAAGTTTATTACTATGAGGCAGGACACAATTAAAGGCCAACTGACCAGTCCATAGGAAACCTCTTCATGCTCATGCATGAAGAAAGCTCCTCATAACTCCTGTCTGACAGGTCCACTAATCCAATTTGTCACTGTATAAGAGCATATGCATGTGAACATGCCTGTTCTTGACCTTCTATTAGTGCAATGGGTCAGCCATTTGTCTTACAGTGACAGGGTAATTCGCCCTATGCCTTGAAGAAAGGCATCTCCTTATCGCTCTCTCTCTCCGTATGATGTCATATGGTCAATACCCACACAGGCCTGACAGTGTCATAAGACGACACCATACACATCCCTTGTGATATTCCATTTCAAACCGCATTGACAAATGACTGGGCAATTTTTGGATGGAAAACACTTTGCATCTATGTGAGGATGACCATCACATTTTTAGAGAGAAAACATGTCAAATAGGCAACCACTGAATGTAAGATAACAAGACGAGACTGCTAGAACAAGAAAATGCCAAGGAATAAATGGAATTGAACACAAACCAAATGGCATCTTTACGGAATAGTCGAACATTGGTGAGGTACCTACTACAGATTACACGCAGGATCCAAAGCAAGTGTTTAGGAGCTTTGGATATCCTGCTGATATTACTCTAAAGCTCATAGATTTGAGAAGTATGCCCTCTGCAGGTTGCATTGTATCTGTGGATTTGTTTGATGATGAACCTCTCTACTTAAAAGGGGATTTTTTAAATGAACATAGAAAATGGCAAAACAGTGTCCTTAATGTGTTCTCTCTGAGAATTCAGCTGATTGTGAAAATTTTAGTAAGATGTGTTTTGTTTACATGACCTGACGTTATACATGGCCTGATGCCTATACATTATAAAGTGGTCTGTTGTAACTGTGTTGTGCCAGTATTTTAATCAAATTAATTTAAGGAATGTCCCAGTTTAATACAATTTAAACTGTAATAATATTACAATGGTAGTTAAGTGACAATGTATTGCACATGCATAAATGTTAAAATATAGGCCTACACTGTAAGGATATAGAGCCACACGACTTAAAGGTGCATTGAGTAACTTTTTTGTTTGTGTTGTCTTGGAATTATGGATGCAGTATTATTTAAAATCAATAGTTTTTAGTTACAGATGGCACATTATATTCACAGTCAGTCATGATTAAATTAATCCAAGAGGGAAAATATTACTAGGTGGTTACTGAGATTAAGCGAAACATTTTCGACTGGTCATATGATTTTAACATGGCAGCACTCCTTCAGTGGACCCTCTCCTTGTAGAATTAAACAGCTTTCATAAAGTAAACCGAAATGACTTCAGTCTTTATCTAATGTGAGTGCTCATACATAAATTACAATTCATTGCTTTAGGAGTAAAACTTTTTAAATAAGAAAAAAATTCCTTTAAACATTTATGTTTACATACGAGTGGGATATAATCTTCTACTGACCTTGTCTCTGTAATAAAGGAGCTATGGAAATTCTGCTGGTATTGCTATAAATCTCATAGATGTTAGATGTATGCCCTCTGTATTATAGGTTGTATTATATCTACAAATCTATGGATTTGTGTGATGTTGAAATCAAAAAGTTATAGTTAAATAAGAAAATACTTAGCATATTTTCTAATTTAACTTTAGCTTTCTGAACCTTGCACCGTATCTTTTACGTGATGCATTTATTCGTGAAAGGATACCAGAAAGAGAAAAATACACCAAAAATGAATCCGCCTAAAACTACAGAATCATAGCTATTTATTTTTTTTAACAATAATTCAGTTTATACATTAGAAACCTATTACTGCCACTTATGTAACTCCCAGCGGCCAGCCCAATCTCTACCACAAATCTAAACCATACCATAGTCCCTTTTAAGGCAAGTCAATCCAGTAGGCGGCCATTTTTAGAAAGTTGCCAGGAAGCAATTTTTTATGGGTACAAGCATTACAGCTCCTATCTACTTGAATGGGGAATGACTGAAATTTCCAAAATGGTAGGCCAAAGTACATATTTCAACTCAGCCATTCAATCTGACAACAATGATAGTCTATCATAAATTGTGCTTCTTTAGCTCAGATCACAAACACACACACACAAACTTTTTCAGGCTGGTCCAGCTAATGCTCATGCAAGCTCTTGAGTTGACTGCTGCGTCCAAAACCAAAGGTAGCTTGTTGCCTCGCTGCCCTGTCAGTCAATGACTCAACAGACAACGTTTGCTTACGAAGGTACCTCCAGAAACTGGTAGTGTCTGCTTCATTGGGGTTTGGTTGGACTGAATGGTCTAATAATCTAGAACAAACAAGTTCTGGTGATATCCTATTGTATATTTAATAACTGCAGTACTTTCACGCTAGAAATGGAATCAAAAGTTGGAAAAAGTTAATAAAAATGCTTAGGCCTATTTATAAAATAAATTGGCAATCAACTGCCTCTCAAGCCGCCATTTTTCTTCTTCAGCTCAACCGTTGTGGAAATGCACGCACAGGATTGTGGGATTTGTTAGGCATCGTAACATTCATTTGTGCTGCCTTCAAAAATCGATCAGATGAAAGTATCTCGGTAGAATGGATGTGGTGCGAACAGTGGATTCGGGCGTGTCTTAATCCCTTCCTATCTCCATACAGCCTCATGAGGCAGCATTTTCTTGGTTTTGGACGCAGCCGATGACTGGCGTTGTCTGTAAGAACACTTTTTTGACACTTTTACCTGTACGGTGGGACTTCCTGTTTCTACATCCACCATATTGTGAATTTCAATATCTCCCCTTCATTTTACTACAAGTGGTTTGACTCAGACTACCTAAAGGAAGACATGAGCTGCCCTCTAGTGGACATTTGTTGAATATCGGAATATATGACCTCTTGAATTTATCACATGGTTTTATCTTTATTTAAAACCTGATATGACAGCAAATTAGACATTTGTGTTTGCTTGCAGTGTAAATCTGAACTATTAGTGTTGTTTTCAATCTGACAAATGAAGTCACATTGTAGCTAATCTCCCATGTCTTTGGTGTGTTTCCCATATAAACTTACAATATTGGTCACTAATCAAGTGTATCACAATAATAAATTCTAACAATGTAGTATCAAACACATTTTTTTATATATACACAATACAAATAGCTGCATGTGTCAACCTTGACTTTTCTCTCTTTGCCCCTGAAAAGTATGTGAATAAAAGTATTAAAGGAATTTAAGCTGGTATTACTTTTTATCAGTAAGATCCATTTTGAAAGTGATCACAAATCAGAAAAGCCGCCTGTGTTTCTCCTGCTGGTTTGGTCCAAGTTAGGTAGTAAAAGAGTCCACCACAAGAAAATGCAGTACCATCAAGTCTCAATACATTTACAAGACAAAAGAACTTGTACATATATTTAAACAACGCAGAACATTATAAAGGCTTGGTGACACTTAGATCCTCACTTGAAAGTCTGTCCAGTCTCTTTCAGCATTCACTATTGGATATGGCCAAGAGCATCTGTTTTAATCAAGCTGACATTGTGTACCTGGTTGATCAATCCCCTTGATAGATTGAAGACATCATAAGCCACAATTCTCTAGCTTGTTTGTATTTATTGTAAGACTGTGTTGGCTTTGAACACTAGCTCCTTGTTTAAATTGCATTTTGAGTGTTTATTTCAATGTACAGAAACGGCATTGAACTATGAAATCTTGCAGGTTGTCCGTGCGCAGATCTGGGAGGGGCTCATTGGCGGGTAGATGATTTTGGATTTTTTGGTTGCGTTCCTTTTTTTAGCACTGCTGGTTATGACTGAGTAGGAACGACCGTGCATCATCCTGGCGTTGAGGCCGTTAGCCATGGAGAAGGACTTTAGATGGCTCTTTAAGGCAACAGGTAGGGGAAGTTTGTCCACAAGGTGCACTGGAGTACAGGACACGATAGAACGACAGCACAGGTCCTGCAGGCTCAAAACTGTATGAAAGAAAAGCAGAGATGGAGTTTATTCCTGATAGTGTGCAAAACTCTGTTACACTATATATACAAAATAGACTTACATTGCATGCAATTAACATATCTACCCCAGAAATCATTGAAAAAGTTATTGATAAGTGTATTTGGAAAGCAATGTACTGTAGCAGAAATATTAGGAAAATAAGCATACTAAACAGAATAAACAAAGCCACTGGCCACTTTATTAAGTACACCTGTACATGTACTTATTCATAGATTATCTAATCAGCCCATCATGTGGTAGCAGTGTAATGTATAAAATCATGCAGATATGGGTCAGGAGCTTCAGTTAATGACATGTCGATGACAATGACAATGCACAACATGTCGAACCTTGAGGCGGATGGGCTACAACAGCAGAAGACCACGTTGGGTTCCACTTCTGTCAGCCAAGAACAGACAACTGAGGCTACAGGGGGCCTACCATTTGTGTACCTCAGCAGAAATCCAGATTTGTCAGACCAGGCAATGTTTTTACAATCATCTACTGTCATACTGTTTTGGCATACAAATGTTGTAACGTGTTTATTAGGGTTACTGATGCCTTACTGTAAACATGGACCAGTCTGACCATTCTCCGTTGACCTCTGTCATCAACCAGGCATTTTCGTCCACAGAACTGCTGCTCAGTGGTTGTTTTTTGTTTTTCACACCATTCTCTTTGCACTCTAGAGACTGTTGTGTGTGAAAATCCCAAAAGATCAGCAGTTACAGAAATACTCAAACCAGCCCGTCTGGCACCAACAATCATGCCTAAACCATTGAGATCACATTTTTTTACCTATTCTGATGGATGATGCGATCATTAACTGAAGCTCCTGACCCATATCTGCATGATTTTATACATTACACTGCTGCCACATGATTGGCTGATTAGATAATTGCATGAATAAGTAGATTTACAGGTGTACCTTATAAAGTGGCCGGTGAGAGTATGTATACTGCTGTTTAAATGCTTTTCATGATCTTAAAACCTTTTGATCTGAAGGCGCATGCTTAAATGTTTGAAATTAATTCTATAGACAAAAATAAAATGCCAACATATTAATTTAATGGTTTTCATTACAAAACTTTTTTTAAATGGATGACTTTGTCAGAATAACAAAGTACTAGTACACCTATATATATATATATATATATATATATATATATATATATATATATATATATATATATATATATATATATATATATATATACACGTATACGGTATAGTGTGGAAAAGTTATATCATCAGAGTCTTGGGAGATGTTTGCCTTTGAAGGATTAAATCATCCAACGGAAACCAGTCTTATCATATTCCTTGGCCTTTAAATAATCTCAAGTCAAAAGAAACATAATACTTCCATTCTAAAGCCATAATCTAAGTAAATGTTTTCATCTCGCTGAACTTTGTTCCTAAACTCATTTGTTTTAACAGAAACCAATGCTATGATTATTGAAAGCTGAAGTGAGCTGTGTAGGCGGCTGGACATTAAATTGATATTTGAACACTGGGTGTCTCTACTGTGAGCTGTATAAAGTCTCAAAGCTTTGCATACGTCAGGTTTTCTAAACATTCCTTGGGCCTATACTTAAATGCAGCATTGGTTTAAGAGAAAAAACAACAACATGTATTGCACTTCCTTATGTGGTCATTCTCAGAAATTGCTCTACTAAAACGTCTGCTTTAATCTATGACAGTGTTCTTTGATGCATCATCTAATGTCAGAAGCATTTATGGTGAAGCATGTTTAAATCCTTGAGAGAACATTTCCAACCTCAGGGAGATGTTGATGGAAGTGTATTGGAACATGACAACAGTAGTACAGTTGTGAGTCATCTCAATTATTGTTTTTTATGTTTTATTATAATTATGCACAAATTTTACACAGTTCTCCTACTTCCTCAGTGGCTTACTAGCGATTACATTTTTGGTCTGTTTCTCACACAAAGCTATCGTATGACTTTAGAAGACTTAGAACATACTTTACAATGAGTATAGGCTGCTTTAATGGTACTTTAATGTTTTCTTTGTGCTTTTTGGAGCTCGACAGACATGGTCAGAATGATCTGTCTTTGTACTGAAAAATCTATGCCCTTATTGCATATGAATAAACTATTTAGTCTTTATGAGGCCTAACAGTAGAGGTACCTTTATTGGGTTTCCACAGTCGCTCCATACCATGCCTCATGAGCACAATCCGGGCCAGTTCAGTGAAAGACTCAGTAATGTTGAAGTTACAGAGAGGGCTGACCTCAAAGAATGTGACGCCCAGTCGCTCTGCAAATGCTTGGGCATGGTCTGTTGTCACCTGACGCTTATAGGCCAGATGAAGCCTGTTTCCCACCAGGATTTTGGGAACACCCGGTGCATGCTGTGTAAAGAACACTAAGTCAGTGGTTCTTGTTAGAAAACAGATCTTCAAAACACTGTTTTGTTTTATATTTGTCAAGATAACTCACACAGCCTTCACTCATTAGCCACACATTTCTACACTATTCATATTCATACTGCACAGTTAATATTTAACATGTTGATTACTGTAAAAAGTACAGGCTGTAGTTTTGGATCTGATTTTACCTCATCAATCTCTTTAATCCATCTGTCGATGCCATCAAAAGACCATCGGTTTGTGATGTCATATACAAGGATAACACCCTGTGAGAAACATGTATTGGTTTTATCGTACAGACCATAAATTGAGCATAAAACTAAAATGCATTTTATATACTGAAGGCAAAACATTTTTGACAATAGATGATAATGCTGAGATTTGAATGAAATAAACAACATGGTCATTCTCAGAAACTTCAGAAGTTGACACTATTTTACAATGTTCAATAAAACAGTGGTTAAAAATGTAATAACACAATGTCAATAAACCACTGATATGCAGCTTTCCTTCGAGTGTGGTGTTATTAGGATATCTGTGTTTGCCAGAACAAGGAAATGTCATATCAACAATAGCGGCCAACTCCAATTTATTGCATGAAACAATTTCGACAGGAACTGCTGATCTTTGGGTGGAGTGTTTAACAACGCTGTCTGTGAACACTAGGATTTCGCGGATAGTCAAAAAACATTTCCTAAAGTCTCTTTGCCCATTATATTAGGCTTACACATAAACCCAAATCAGTTTGAAGAAAATAGTTACACTGCATGCAAAAAAGTCATTTTCTTTAAAGGTAGTTTGATTTGTTTTACAGTACAAAATATCTAAATATCCCTAAAACAAAATAAATTTAATTGAAAAGCAAAATTGCATGACATATTAAAGGGATAGTTCACCCAAAAACATTCTGTTTACATTCTGTCTATAATCTCTTTTAATGTTCCATGAAATAAAGAAAGTCATATGGGGTTGGAACAACATGAGTGTGATAAAATTATGACATAATTTGCGTAAACAATCCCTTTGACTTCAATCAAGTTGATTTTTATTACCCTAATGGCAAAAAGTTTTTTGCTTGTCTTGGCATATTTCTAACAAAATTTAGTGAGGTTTATGCAAAAACAAGAAAACTTATTTTGCTAACGGGATAACAAAAACAGACCTAATTCAAGATATTCTCTAAAAAAAGTCTTATTTTCAAAATTTTGTGGGAAGACAAGACAAAAATACAGGTTAAGAATTACCAGAAAAATAACAGTAACACTTTCTATGAAGCCCATATTTATAATGCATTGTAAAGACATTATAAATGCATTGTAATGCATTAGTAATGTCTTAGAATACACAATATAATATGTTATAACTTCACATAAATTATTGTAACCACAATTATAATACATATATAATATAATACAATATGTACAGTATATATTTCTATTCTAAAAAGTATATTAGGTATGGTTTAAATAAAGTGACAAAAGCAGTAACTGCCATTCAAGAAAAATAAAAATGTATGTTGATCAAACATGTCGCCAAATCTTTGTCACTTACACAAAAGACACCCAAGAAAAAATAAACAAACTCATTCTATGCTGGAATCTATTATTTCTATTTCTATCTATTATCATCTTATTTGGAGACTTAATTTTCTATACAGTATATTCCATTATATGAGTCTGACTTGGTATATTGTATGTACGTATGTACAGTATGCATGTATTGCATTTATATGATTAACTTACCAACTTCTGCTGATAATACTGGATATTGTTTGTGTTATAATGCATTATACTCTTTAAAGGATAAGTATTATAATATATTATAACTGTAGTTAGAAACTTGTGCATGCTTTCATCACCAGCAGGATGGATTATTGTAATGGACTCCTCACTGGCCTTCCCAAAAAGACCATAAGACAGTTGCAGCTCATACAGAACGCTGCTGCCAGGATTCTGAGCAGAACCAGAAAATATGAACATATCCCACCAGTCCTCAGGTCTTTACACTGGCTCCCAATTACATTTAGGGTTGATTTTAAAGTATTATTACTGGTATATAAATCACCCAATGGGCTAAGACCTCAATATATTGCAGATATGCTCACTGAATATAAACCCAACAGATCACTCCGATCATTAGGATCACATCAGCTAGAAATACCAAGGGTTCACTCTAAGCAAGGAGAGTCTGCTTTTAGCTATTATGCCAGCCGCAGCTGGAACCAGCTTCCAGAAGAGATCAGATGTGCTCCTACAGTAATCACATTCAAATCCAGACTCAAAACACATCTGTTTAGCTGTGCATTTACTGAATGAGCACTGTGCCACTGTGTGTCCGACTGTTTGTACTGTATTTTATTTTATTTTATATTCTAAACTGTTTCAATTATTCTTATTTTTTTTTTCATTCTTATTTTAATCTCTTCTATGTAAAGCACTTTGAATCACCATTGTGTATGAAATGTGCTATATAAATAAACTTGCCTTGCCTTGTAGTTACAACAATTTATGAGAAGTTAATACATATTATAAATTGTTTTCCGTTTTACATAAAATGCATTTATAGTGCCTTTAAAATGCATTATAAATATGGGCTTCATAGAAAGTGTAACCAAAATAATTTTTGCATTGTATTCTATGTATTGTTCACAGTGTCTTTATAATTTATTACTGTTGTACCTGTGCCCCTCTGGAATACGAGCGGAAAATGGTGCAGAATCTGCCTTGTCCTGAGGTGTCCCTGCAAAACAACACAACACAGAATGTCCATAACACAAAGCACCCATTCAGCTTCCTTCTGCTCTTCAAAACATCTGTAACTATTGTGCTTCACTGTGTATTGTGACATGAGGAGCTCTCTGTGGTTGGTGCCAAGGCAGCAGACTTCAAGTAGGAACAGTGAAATTAATCATTCACCATCCAGGGATGAGCTCAACGCCAACATGTGCCAGTCATGTTGCAACGGGTAGAACTCAAGTAACACAAACACTGCTCTCTAAAATGATTTGTCAAGACCAGATTATCAACAATTGATTCCAACCTCTCTAGTAAAAGCTCAGAATTTATAAACAACTTCCTGGCATGGCTGGTGGGGTTGACTTGGCTGAAAGTTTCATTGATAGAGATTGTAAGGCAGCGCTGTAATTAGCATACCCTGAGATTAGGCATGTTCACTTCATATTTTGGAAACCAACAGAGCCTTATTGAACACATGATGGAAAGGAAAAAGTGATCTGTAGTTTCTTCTCATGCTCAGTTTGAGTGGTATTTCAAGTAAATTACAGGAAGAAGCTGATCAAGCAGACGATTGAAGTTCAACATGAATGTCTTGGGGCTGTCAGGTGCTGCAGTCTTGGGTTTCCAGTTTACTATGAAAAGTATGAAGTGAGCTGTGTCAACTCTGATGTAATGCTACTCACCAAAGCTGGAGCTTGACCCTACGTCCATCGAGCAATATGGTAGTTGTTTTGTAGTCAATTCCTGCAAGTAAAGAAGAAATAAGTAAATGACTTAAATAGTCTTCAGATAGAAGCTGCTATATTTTTCCGTCTGTATTCTATCACATAGAGCTTTCAGGGCAGCAATGGAAAAGCATCTTTTATCATCCTCCATATTTCATCCTATTATTTTTTTTATACTGTATATAATGTTGAGCATTTTGAATATTTGCATGGGATGTGTACATTTATCCATACATTTTCCTGATCTGCATTTCTAGTTAGGGTATTGTGATCTACGCATATGAAATTAAACACTCAACAACACTTTCACCATATCATTTGTTTTTTCACTTTGTTACTTTTTTTTTATAATTAGCTGTTCATACACCATAACCAGTTGACCCAGTTACCTTGTACACTTTAACATATTTAATGACTGAAATCTGTCCATCTGCTGTTGTCTGTATATTTGTTTCAAACTCTGTTTTGAATATATAATATATTATAATATATAATATGTGATATATAGTACATTGCTTATGTATTTCTCCTGTTATGACATTTCTTTACATCTCTTCAAATAATTCCTTTTCTTTGTGTGTGTGTTTTATACTGTATTGTATCATGTGAGTGCTTATGTATGTATTTCTCCTGTTTTATGCCTTTTTTAAAGGGATAATTAACCCAAAAATTAAAATTCTCACATGATTTACTCACACACAAGATGTGTATGGCTTTCTTTCTTCTGCAGATTAAAAAAAATATATATTTAGAAGAATATTTCAGCTCTGCAGTTCCTCAAAATTCATTTTAAACTCCAAAATCCACATAAAGGGAGCATCCATATGACTACAGTAGTAAAATCAATGTGTTCAGATACGAAATGATAGGTGTAGGTGAAAAACAGATCAATATTAAAGTCATTTTTTGTCACAAATTCTCCTCCCTGCCCAGTAGGGGGCGCTATGCAAGAAGGATGTGAATCACCAATAACTGAATAAGGAGAATAAGAAAGTAAAAATAAAGTGGAAATTGACTTAGCAGGGAGAAAAATTTATAGTAAAAAAGGAATTAAATATTTCACATTGCTTTTGAATATATGGATTTAACCACCAGAGTCGTCTGGAATACCTTTATGTTGCCTTATGTGGATTTTGGAGCTTCAAAATTTTGGCGTAAAATGTGCACAAAAAAAAAAAAAAAAAACCTTAGTCTCTTATTCCATTATATTGCAGTGCACTCAGATTAATTCACAAATTTGTGTTTATTGAAAATAATCTGATGTATAGTTATTCTAAACTGCATAGAATAATATTTGTATAGTCAGTATTTTGTATTGTTTTCCAGTAAAAATATTTAATCAGTTTAATCCGTTTTTTTATTTTTTGCAAGCATACTGTATTTCTAACAGCATTTATTGAGGTATTGTGCTTAAAACAATTAAATTAAATTGTCTAATTATCTAGGTGGTTGCAGATGGTAATTGGCGGCAAGGAAGTCAAAAGAGCCAAACCCTAAATCTCCATGATTTTCTGGTACCCGATATGGCTTTGATCTCTTCTTCAATATAAGCAAGCTGGTTTATTGTCTGATAACAGTAAAGTAATCACAGCTCTCTCCAATTCACATTATTCAGCTACGCCCCTTTCCACACTACGTTCTTCCGAATTTCTTTAACTTCCTGTTTGTATTGAATCTACTTATAAGAGTCCATCAAAATGAATTAAGTTCTAAATCTTCTTTTTTCCCACACCCACAGAGGTAAATTTGATCTGGAAGATCACGTTCAGACAGCTATGACACATTGCACTTTTTTAGGATACAACCATTTTATTGCCATACGTGTAATTCTGCTTCTTTTTTTAGGTTTCAACATGTTAGTAATTTGTATTCAAATATGTAGTTGATATGAAATTTCCAACAGTGACAATTCATATTATTACACATGCCAGTTCAAAATTAAAGAAAATTACAAAAGTACAATTGTACTTTAAAAAAAATAATTTGTAACTCTAAATTTTTTTAGAGGCTTAAATGTGATTAAAATAGTTGTAAACAGATATAAAATAGAACATACACTTTCACATTTGTATGTGTGTAAATATAGTTGCTCCCCTTCCCCCATCCTGGTTTAATGCCCCAAAAAGATCTGCTTGCCTTAACTATAACGTGAAGGGTGAATGACATGAGAAGATGGTAAGATGTGTCGTACAGAGATATTTTAATGACTTTGTGTTGTCTTTTGGCGTTTCATGAGTACACAGAAGAATATCAGTACATCCATCGCATGAAGTTAAGATCTTGTGTATTTATGAATTAAGTATTCTTGCTTTAAAATCTCCCTGGTCTGTTTCCAGATGTTATGACATCCAACAACACTTTTAAATACTCATGATAGCTTTTGACACCTCTATAATCTGTAAATCCACTTCGCTATCTAATTCACTTCAACATCAACACCATAGATATCTATATAGAACCAGAGATTATAATAGAACTGCTAGAACGGAAGTTCCGAGACAAAATGTTCAAGATGGCTGCACACTAGTTTCTCTGGCGCATAAGGTGCATAAGATGCACAATAATTCATATCTACAGCACAAATAGTTTGGGAAAAGATATGTACTGGGACTTAATACTTTGGGGGCTGTTTAAATGTCTTATAACAGTGATGCTTGCCATAGCAAACACTTATAATTGATTTTTTTAAGTGGTGAGAACTGCAGCAAAATATTTCAGAGATTGTTGCATACTGATACTGTACTTTTCATTCATTGCTACTAATTCATTGCTAATGTCCCTCTTTTGATCTAGCATTTGGGTGACAGCAGCTATGATTAAATGAAGTCTGCTGTTGTAAACATGACACTAGAGGAGGATGCCTGAGCTGAGATTGGAGAGCTGTTAATATCAGCTCTGTGGGGGTTTCGGATTCCAAACACATACACACTGGAATTCTGATCACTCATTCTCCTATAGGGTATTTTAGAGCACATCACACATTCATCACCTCTGTGATGAGACTGAAATCCAAGACTGTAAAAATATACATGGAACAACTGGGAGATTCCATTTAGATGACAGAAAGCCGATTTGTAAAGACCATCACTGTCACTAAAGAATGGAACCAAAATTAACCAGTCACATTCCCAGTCACCTTGTGAACTGTGAGGTCACTCTTAGTGAATTACAACACATCAGTAACATTTTACAATAAGGTTCAATTAGTTAACATTAGTTAATGGCAATTAGTTCATTAAGTTTCATGAACAAACAATAAACAATATATATTTTACAGCATTTATTAATCTGTTAATGTTAAGTTAATGTTAGTTAATAGTAATACAGTTGTTTATTGTTATTTCATGTTAGTTCATGGTGCATGATTTTGATTTCAAATCAAACTTTTGATTTAAAAAACGCATTAATACTGTATTTGTTGAAATTAACATTAACCAAGATTAATCATTTCTGTAATAATATTGTTCATTGTTAGTTCTTGTTAACTAATATTGTTAAAGTGTTACAGATGAATCAAAAGGCAAGCACTAATTGTTAGTTTAACTCATGTCCTGTTGCCCAAAAAATGCCAAAGGCCCTTTTAATATCTAATAAAACACATTATGAATTTCCCCTCATCTTATCAGAACTTGATTACATATTTCAAAAGTCATCCATGTAAAATATTTAATGTACTTTTTAGGTCTCATAAACCATAAGTAGAAAAACATGATTAATTGGAATACATTTTCATGTGCTAATATTTTCTGATTGGTGTGCACATTACAGTTCTGTTCAACACACTCCTGCTGTCTATTTTTGGTTTCGGATTTGTTTTATTAACTACAGTCAAACTGACCCCAAACAGAAGCAACATTAATGTATTAGACAAGATTCACATTTGTGAAAAGTCTATGTCTACTTTATGACTAAAAGTTATGCTTCAATAACAAAACATATGCAAAATTGGTATAATAATAAAATAATAAATAATAAAAAAAAAAGTTGTTTTGTATTCTGGGGGATTCAAACATTAGGACTTTTTTTTTAAGTGGGTCCCCACAAATACTGATGTCATTTGACTGCATAAAATTCTGGCATCACCACATAAATCTTTGTCTAAAAGTAACTGGCAGCATTTGTTTGAGAAGTAACTGACCTCAAAATATTTTCACGAGTTACACAAGCTGAATAGTTAAACATGCATTTAATATTTTGAAGAAAAATTATTTGGACCCCAATGTGTTGGAAAACACTGTAGCAATTAATTAATTTGATTAAAATAATTGGTTAGTTTTGAAATCACAATTATTGTTTTTATAAATCAATGTTATGTTTTCTGGGAGCCTAAACATAAAAGCTTATATTTTCTTGAGCGCACTATGCACAGTGCAACACGCAGAGACCGCACTAAGACATTTCAGAACCATGTCTAATCTTGGCGCAAATATCAAAGTCAGTTCCTGCTTTTGCAGTTTGGGGATTCCACCAGCAGATTATATTAACGAGCTATCACTTTTAAAACCCTGATTTGTGTGTCAATCAATAATACGTTTTATACCACATTTTCAAAGCTCAAGGACACTGTACACAAAATGATCAAAGAAACATAAAACAAATATAAGTACATTAGATACAATGGACAATGGTAGAGCAGTAATGCATGTTGCAAGCATCTAGTAACACCATCAAGACTGTAAGTGAAACAGGCTGATAGAGAACATAAACATAGTGGTCCGGAGGAAGGAGACACAAACTTCCTCTCCAGAATTTCACCCCTAAACAATATAACACTGGAAGGATGGCAGACAAAACGGTAGGGTAACACTTTACAATAAGGTTGCATTTGTTAACATTAGTTAACTCCATTAGATAGTTTAAGGGTTAGTTAACACAAAAATGAAAATTCTCTCATTATTTACTTACCCTCATGCCATCCCAGATGTGTATTACTAACTTTCTTCAGCAAAACACAAAGATTTTTATAAGAAGATCTCAGCTCTGTAGGTCCCTACAATGCAAGTGGATTGCGATCAGAACTTAAAAAGCACAGACAGTTGTAGTAAAAGTAATCCATAAGACTCCAGGTGGTTAAATGAATGTCTTATAAAGCGGTGCAATTGCTTGGGGTGAGAAAGAGATCAATATTTAAGTCCTTTCCACAATAATCGTTTACTTACGGTTGCTCTCCAATGCACTTGACGTAATCGTGTTGGCGATGTTCAAGCGAGAACTGACACAATACAACCAGAAGTGCAGCTTGATTTGTTTACAAAAGAATGCTGTTCACAAGCTTAATTGGTTTTGTTGTCATCTGAACATGCCACTTGCAAGAGTGGATTACTTTTACTACACCTATCTGTGCTGTTTGGAGCTTAAAGTGCTGATCACTACCCACTTGCATTTTAGAGACCTACAGAGCTGAGATATCCTGCTAAAAATCTTAATTTATGTTCTGATGAAGATAGAATGTCATACACATCTGGGATGGCATGAGGGTGAGTAAATCATGAGAGAATTTACATTTTTGGGTGAACTAACCAGTTAATATTAACTAACAATGAACATTACTTTTACAGCATTTATTAATCTTAAATGTACATTTTACATATACTAATACATTTTTAAAATTAAAAGTTGTATTTGTGAACATTAATGAATGCACTATGAACAAACATGAACTAACAATGAACAATTGTATTTTTATAAACTATTTAACAAAAATAAATTATGTAATATTATATTATTGTTCAATTGTTAAATATATATATTTATATTATGTTTTAATGAATGCATTTATATTGCACTTTTTTGGAAATTACACTCAAAGCACTTTACACAGTGAAGAGGGGACTCTCCTCAACTACAACCAGTGTGCAGCATCCACCTGGATTATGCGACGGCAGCCATAGTCCACCAGTAGTTACAGAGCCAATGTTCATAATACCTAATGCATTAACTAATGAAAACCTTATTGTAAAGTGTTACCAATGGGAGAGATTTCACAGCAAGAATGTAGTTATTGTGCAATAGAACAAAAGACACAAATGGCCCTTATTTCTATTCTTTTAATGCATTACATACAGCCCATTTACACTACCAAATTCTTATATATGGACTGTCTTAATTTACACTGACGTTACTTGACAGGGAATGGAATATGTAATTGGGTGCAAACAATGGTGCAATAACTGCAGAAAAACCTCAGAATGAAGTTGCACTTGACCCAGACCATTAAGCTAAAGCACTTAATGGTCTGGGTCACATCCGCGCACAATTTCACCAACCCTCTTGCACCTAGACCTATAGCATGCTTGCACGAAAACATCTTTGCTCATAAGATGGATTGCATAATGCTGCGCTTTAGGCTTACCACTCTTAAAATATGGCCAAAAAGTTGATCTCAACACAACATGAGGGTTAAACTCTAAAGCTAACCTGGTGTATTCTATTAGTATAAACGAGATGTAAACACAGTATCAAATACAAATTAATTGATCCCCTGTCATATTTTCCACAACTGTATAAAGCTTTTTATCAATATGTTGATTATTGTGTGATTATTTAATTTAATACAGTGCATCACATTTAAGCAAATCCAGTATAATTACAGCTCTATACTATTTTGTCCTTAATAAAAATGCCTGCCTGTAGGATGAAGTTGCAGTCTTCCTGTTTGTGTGGGCAAGCTCTGATTCAACCTGACAGATTTTTTCACACTAACTTTTTCTGTCACCCCGTGCAATTACCCTGCTCTGCACCTCTCCTCACCTCTCTCAGCAACCAGCAGCGAACCATAGACATTTTCTGATGAGAATGGCACATGGAGATCAACAGTGGATGAGGTGGAAGCCTCCGTGGATATTTGGTGTTCAAAATATAGAGCTCTGGGAGAAACAGTTGCTAACATTTACTGATCCAACCCCATGCAACCTAAAGTCATAAAATTATACAGTACACAAACAAAAATATCGTCAGTCTGTTTGAGGGTTGTTTTCTTGTCCAGAAGTTGTACCAACTTGAATGGTGACAGAGATTAATTTGTCTCAGTTCCTAACATTCTGCCTTACTTCTCCTTCTGTGTTTTACAGAAGAAAAAGTCATACAGCTTTGGAACCACGTGAGGTGAATAAACGATGAACTCTCAAAGGAATTACATAACATAAAACATATCAAGCAACACATCATCCTGTATGTTATTTATATGACATGAGATAAATTGGTCAGTTGCACAGAATTACATCTGATTTCTCTCTTAGCATGACCACTGTGAGGAACAGCTGCAAAGCTTCAATTGTTTCTGTCCCTTTAAAAACAAGCATGATAGTGAACACTATCACTATCTAACTAACACTATCACAAACAAGTTGCTTGAAAGGTTCACGCAATTGTTTAGATAAACATCAGAATGTTCCACTCTTTCATCGCCAGCAAACCGTGGCTGGATCCTCATTCCCTTCAGCAATATTTCGCTCAGTGCCTGGGAGCTGTTGGAGAGCAGTTACGTAAGAGCTTTGGCAAGTAGTAATAATCTCTATAAACAAAAATTCCAACAGAGTCTTCTGCTGGCAAGGTTGCTTGGCAAGAGCTCTCCCTGTCTATTCATAATCAGAATGGAGTTTATTGGCTATGTACATATGCACTTTTAAAAAATTAAACTTGTTAAGTTGTCTCAAGGTTGCTATACTAAAAAATATACAGGTAATAGAATATCATGGCATATCCCTCAATAAAACAAAACTACATCCATGTTCTATTAATTGCTTGCTTGCAGAATGAATTGTTATCTGTTTTCTATGCATTAGCATCCTGGCAGAGCGGTTTACTAGCCCTAAGGGGGCAATATTGTTATAGAGAGTATGTAAATGAATGTAGTATGAAGTCTCTTTTACAGACCTGTAGTGGGGAATTACTTTTTCATCACTGTTGCACTGGTTTTGTCTTTGTAGACAACTTTTCTACACACAACACACACGTTACTGTGCAACTATAAAAGAGTTTAACCATTTGAAGCAATCGTTACGAATTTGTTAGGAGAAAAACTGAAGACAATGTCAAAGGCAATTCAAAAACTATTTAAAGGCATTTGCTCTAAAGATGTTTTTTTTTTATTCCTACAACCTGTTGCCTCTTTACTAAACTTGGCTGGCATTCCTTCCTCAGCTGTTTCGATAAGTAAGTACACAACTGTGCAAGCCACCCAGATCTCAGTCAGCCTATGACCTTAAATGAACAGGCTATTTGTCGGTTTACAGGCTGTATATATCGCTATGAGTACCTAAATTGCTCTGGTGTATTTTAAGATGTTAAAATTAGTCTATAAATGTTTATTAGACCTTGGACTGTGGCCCAGTACCCCCTGACAATGAAATTAAATCACCACACGTGCAACAGATCAATACTCTGTTGAGATGTGACGATGAATGGAGGGGAAAATATCAATAAAACAATATAGATTTGGGTGGGCCTGTGATAGCGTATAAATCACTGAACCAGCAGGGCAAAACACTGTTACAACAAGATCTGATTGTTACTGAGTTAATAAAAGATATGCAAATTGTGACACATTTACAGATTGTGATTGTGAATTGTTATTTATTTTATGCCAGACACTTGCATGTAAAACATTAATGCTCTTTTAGACACATGAAAAATATGTTGTGTTTAGCTGTGAATTTCTAAAGAGGTTTCACTACAGTTGGTTCTGTCCCTTGGGAAGAGTAACTTTTTCCAAAACAGGGAGTACAGTAGGTTATGACGCACACCTACAACTACAGAGCATTGAATTTATGAGCAAGACAAATCGGAGACAGTTGAGCAATCTGATCTTGGTGTTTCATTTATATGCCATATTTTGTGGATCCAGATATTAAAAATAAACTAGACATTCAAAATAAATGTACAGCAGATGAACAAACAAAAAGAAATCCCTCGTTTTAAAAGGATGTGTGGTTTTTTTTGTATACTTTGTCTAAATTGATAGCATTTCTAGTAACAAAAGAATTCAAGTGATGTAAAGGCAAACTTAATGCTTAATCTTATTTGCATTCTAACTTTTTAAATTTTTTGATTGTAATGTGACCATGATGGCATCTAATACAAATGCTACATAACCTACCACTTATATTACAATCCATTATAATGGATCCATCTGAAAAATGCACAGACCAGCTAACTTTTAAGTCTCATTTGTACAGTGAGCATAACTTACCCATATTGTATCCATAAGGTGATTCACTGGAACCATTCTGTAGACTAGCCAGTATTTCCCCTTTCCCCACATCACTGTCTCCAACAAGCAGGAACTTCAGGAGGAAATCATAAGCCTTTGCTGGGCTGCTTCTGTGGTTCATCTTCACATCAGCCCGATGACCCATTCTGGTACATCATGTAACTGTTCCTTGATGGACTTAAATTACTCAAACCACCGCCAATGCCACAAAACAATGTACTTGGTTCAAAAACAAATCTATCTTTTCATCACAAGGCTTTCATATTTTTAAAATCTCACGTCCACTACATAATTAAAGCTGTCCTATTGTAAGCGTCTGTGGATCCACTGATGCTGTTGCGTCACATTAGGAGGTAAATAAAACCCCTCATATGTTTACAGTATAGTAACATGAGCCAGTTAACTTCTTAAATATGGCTGCTTATATGTATAAGAACAACAAAAATGCTAATCTTCATAAAACTGTCACTAACGCATCCCTAGGTTTTATCTCGTCTTCTCTTTCGAGCAAACCTTGTCCATTGAGCTGTTCTGCCCCGATCCCTCTCTTCTGTCAGCCTCCTTAGATTTACTGTGATTGGTTCCTTTCTAGAGTTGCTAGGGTGGCTCTGCTCTTTCATTGGAGGTTTAACGCATCCATTAAATTCCGTAACCGCCCATTCTGTGCTGTAGAGGGTGTGGCCAAGCTCGTGTTTTCATCCTGTAGGCGCTGATGCCAGATCAGCGCACGTATGTTCATACATTTAGATTTTGTGGCGCGAATGGTGGCTCAGCTGATTCTACTTCGGCGCGCTCCAAGCGCGTGCTCGGGTTTGTTGTTTTCCGAGGCACGAAGAATGACGTAGTGTAATAATGACGTACGACAAAGTATAGAATTTTGTGAGTTTTTACAAAAATAAAAATGTTCTCTGTTCTGCTTGTATAATTACAGCAATACATTAAACTATATTAAGTCCTATACTAAGATTGTCAAAACCGTGTCTAAGTCCTTTGACGTTTCTTATGATTAATTTTCCTATGTCTGAACAGAAGGTTGTTGCGCAAAGTTGTTCATTGGAGTGCCATCAAAGAGCGTTTGCTCTGACATAAAAGACTAATGTTCTTGTACGCTGCTTCAGCAACTGCCAGTTATATCATCTCGAGCTTCCACAAAGAAATTTCACAGTATACTGCTTTCGTGTATATGCAAATAATATTTTTGTCACGTTTTACAGAATAAAAATGACCAAAATAAACGTGCACAAATACTACCATCTAGTGTCCTAAAGTAGTAAGCGCTCCATTCACGAATGCTGTATGCACGAGTAGATGGCATGGTTAAAATTGCTTTCCCAGGGGTAACAGATTAATCAAAAAGGAACTTTTAAAGTCTATGCTTTCAAAGCAATGTAGATTTGTAAAACTCACCCAAAGAAATACATACAGGATTAACCTATAATGACAACTCTGTGAATATGGACATCCATATACAATGTTTATTTTCAGTGTTTAAAACAGGTCCATTATTTTATATATTAATCTTAAATAATGTTCAGCATAATAGCTAGGGAACATGTATGTCTGTCATTCAAACACTTTTGCAATTTACACAAAATTTTCAATATCAAAATTGGTAAGAATGACATCTCATGTTGTACAAAAAATATTAACTTAATTTTATTGTCTGTTGCATAAGATTCAGAGACAAATGATCAGTGGATATGAAATGCCACCATTGCTATTAAATATTAGCACTGACTCTCAGTGAGTATTACTTAAGATGGCTTTATTCATGCTTTACAATCATTTTTTCATTCTGTTGCCTAAAGAACGTATCTGATTAAAAGTCTCTGAATAATTTAGCTGTACCCAGGGATGGGTAATCGCTGTCTTTCCTTGGCTTCAAAAAAGGTAAACACAAGGAAGAAAATAGCTTTACATTTCCATATATAGATTTCAACATTAAATCAACATAGCTTATGGATGTATTTGAATATATTTTGAGTTTGCAGTGCACCCTCTTTACCTGTATCTTATTAAAGTATCGTCCAGCCTCAAAAGGCACACCATTGTTGGAAGAAATTCCTAACACCGGTTTGTCTGTGGGATTGCGTGCCCTGTAAAATGCCAGTGCAGTTTCCACAGGGACAACCTGAGAAACCATTGAAACTGAATAAATCAGCTTGTATAATCTCCTTCCTCAATGGCATCATAAAAAGAAGGTGCTGTTTGTGGTATACCATCATAAATGTTCTGCATGATACCACATAGCCAAGGTTGAAAAAACCAAGACTTAAAAATATTTAGTATTTGCAGAACATTTTACATTTACATTTAGGAGACACTTTCATCCAAAGAAAATGACAAACAAGTAAATACTACAGCAAAAAGCAATGGACAACAGTAAAACGAGAATTGCCATAGTACAAAAATCCAGAGTACAGGTACACATCAGACATAATTAAAAGATAAAAAATTGTCTTACGAAAATCTCAAACTGCTGTGGATGGAAATTTCATTGCATTTGTGTGTCTGCATTAAATGTCACTTTAATAACAGGCTTCATTGTCTCCACTTGCTCAGTGTCATGCCCCGCTACCAATGTGCCACCCAACCCTGTTGCCTACAAGTAAGCGAAGAAAATTATACAGTAATTACACAAATCTACTGATGAAAAGAGCTCTGAGATATTGGATTATCAGTTTAATACTGACATGACAGTAGAGTCTGTACAATGGAACAGCAGCATACTGAATGCCAATCATTCTGACCCCAGCTGCAGCGATGTATGTGAGGATGGTCTTGTTCCTTTTCTTCCAGTCATCTTCCTGGCTCTGTTGCTTTATACTGTGAGTTTTAGTTCCATGTGTACAATTGAGGAATTGTTATGGGGTCCTCCTGAGGAAGAGCTGGCTGCTGGATGTGGCTGATCCTCTGAAGAAGCAGCAATCAAATCATAACTGAGTGACAGAAAGCGCTAGTTGTACATAGAGCTTTGTGCTGCACCCACAGAGAAGGAATGGTACTAGCATAATCACAGAACTAAACTAATTAAAGAAGGCCTATTTATCTATCCCATCTACTATCTCTCTCTCTCTCTCTCTCTCTCTCTCTCTCTCTCTATCTATCTATCTATCTATCTATCTATCTATCTATCTATCTATCTATCTATCTATCTATCTATCTATCTATCTATCTATCTATCTATCTACCTACCTACCTACCTACCTACCTACCTACCTACCTACCTACCTACCTACCTACCTACCTATCTATCTATCTATCTATCTATCTATCTATCTATCTATCTATCTATCTATCTATCTATCTATCTATCTATCTATCTATCTATCTATCTATCTATCTATCTATCTATCTATCTATATTGAATTGATAATTCATGTCTAGAGTTTGGCCCAAGTCTTTCAAAATCCACTGTCAAACTCAGAAAAGGTTATGTGCCTAAGGTCCTAACCACACCCTTCAGAACCACAGGTGGTTCACCTTCAGCCATTATATCCTCTTCCATTTAATTTGGATGAGGAACAATCATTGCATTTGCTATGCCTGTGTGGGCACTACACACATACGTTGAAGGTACACGCCAGTTCAGATTATCTGATCAGCTCTTTGTATGCTTTTGGGGATGCAAAGCAATGGAAAGGAATGTCTGTCTCCAAGCAAAAACTTTCTCAGTGGATTGTCGATGCAATTACCCTGGCTTATGAGTTGCAAGATAAGACTTGCCCAGTTGGTGTTAAAGCACACTCAACTAAAGGCATGGCCTCCTCATGGGCATGGGTGAATTGTGTGTCCTTAGAAGACATGTTTTGCAGCAGGATGATCTTGTCAAAACACATTCGCAAGGTTTTACAACCTACATGTAGCGTCTTATCACAAGTCCTCTTATAGTGCTTGCTATTCATTGGCCAAATATATATACTTATGTGTATATAAGTATGTACTGAGTCATAAGGGAATGTCTCGTTACATAAGTAACCTCGGTTTCCTAAGACGAAGGGAGTGAGACAGTGTGAATGCTAGCCACACTAAAAGTTCTTGACGCACGAGTGATGCGCTCCTTGTTCTCAGTCAGATATTCTGAGGAAATGTGTTTGTGCACCTGTTTTAATAGTGGACAGTGTCATGCCAAAACAGGCGTGGTTATAACACCATAGCCAATATTAGAATATTGGCATTATTGTAGAGCGATTTCAACTATATTATTCAACTGTAATAAACGCTTTGTCTCAGGGATCAAGGTTACATACATAACCGAGACGATTTATGCTCGGTTTATTGTACAAATAAATTTAATTGATACTAAATCAATGTCCACACTGTTTTCCAAATCACCTATTCCCCTTAAGGGAAGACATGCACATTCTGCAAAGACACTCAAGTGAATTACAAGCAGGAAAAATGCAGGAAAGAGGCAGACCATAATTTCAATTAATTTAAAATGTGAAACAACATATCACTACTGTACATGTCTCATCTAATAATTTAGGTCTTTTACTGTAGAATATCCATTTAGCATCACAGCATGAAAACAGTTGAAAACATCGTCACTACTCACTGACAGTTCATAAAAACACTGTTCCTTTTATACTCAGTAGCTAATAATTCCATTTGAAAACATGCAAATCATTCACAAAATAAAAGATGTTAAATATGTATGAACAAACTAACTAATGTATATAATAATATAAGTAATCCCAAAGCTTTTTCAAACAAATGTTCCTAAGTCCTTCTGTAGGCAGCCGATGGAAAAAGCAGCATCTGGGACTGGAGCGCTTTGCTTGCGAGTGGTTTCTGATCTTAACATTACTATTTTAGATAAACTTTAGTTTCGCTTGATTATTAGGATAAACATTAACAGCAAACATTGTCTAGGAAATTTTAAAGACATCTTACAACATTTAAAAAGCAAGAATCTAACCACATGACACGTAAGCAAGCAGATACCGCCTACAAACAAAACGCCAACCAATCGCACTTCCGCTAGTCAACCGGAAATTCCACCCACCTAGAAAAATACAGTGGACTCGCTGAGAATATTGTGGATAGTATGTCAGCAGTTTGAAGAGCAAGCTGTGCTCGATGCTTGAAAAACATTCACTGGTGGTGGAGAAGGGCATTAACTGTCCAATGTTTTAAAAATGTTTTACAATATAATTTGCTTATAAGAAGAGGTAAATATTGGTAAAACTATGTTGCTGAATGAAAATATGATCTATAATATGATGATGTCGTCTCGTAATGATATATCAACAATATTACTATCACCACTGTTATGAGAATGTGTCCAACAATTACACTACAATCAAGTGAATTATGGTGACATTAAGAACACAATCAGTATCTTGAGTAGCATATCTAAAAATATATATATTTTGAACAACATCTGCAACTACTGCAATAGTTGTTGGCTAAGATTATTTAATAGGCTTACTATACGTATTACCAGTAGTAGTAGTTATCATCATCATTTAACCCTCATTATTGCACACCAAAATCCCTTAAATGTGCACTCAGTCATTTTTTCCACATTTAAGTTCTTTCACTTTTAAAGAAATAAATAGCAGTTTTAAAACATATGAATAATATAATTACCACTCAATTGAGATGGAGACCCCAGTCATTATCAGTAAACTTATAAAAGCAGTTTTATTCTACATGGAGAGGCTCCCCTCATGGGTGCTGCCATGTTAGTATCACATGACCAGTCAAATATACTTGCTCAATCTTAGTATCCACCCTTTTATTGGCAGGATTGGGGAGTAATGGAATACATGTAATGGGATGACATACAGTATTTAAAATACAAAATATAAGTAACTGTATTCTACTAATTTAAATAATTGGTAATTAGAATACAGTTACATTCAAAAAGTAGAATGAAGAGATTCTGAAGAGATTACTTTGTATTTTATTGTAATTTGTTTAGTTTAATATTTAGTCCTTTCAGATGGAAAAATGTATCCATAAATGATGCAATCCAAAGTGCATTTGAACAGCGGTGAAACACTTTTTTATGATGTGTTACATTATTAAAAGCAGACAAAGAAGTAAGTTTAAAGTAAGTTTGTAGCACAAGAAATAATAAACCTTGTGTAAACGGTCAGCTTTATTCTAAGGTAAAATGCTAGCCATTTTACATGCACATGTTACCAGGCACGATCATATTTTGTTTATCAAGGCAATTCACTTTGGATCATAATTTCTTTTTTTCTAGTAAGACCTTTGATATTAGGGCAAAAATCATATTTGTATTGTTTTCCTGAAAATCCTTAAAACAAGATCAAATTGATTAATCTTGTTTTAGAAACAACACTGCATAAGACATTTAGGTTTTTCACAGAACTTATTTTTAACATGTGTATTTTGTCTTATTGAGTTTTTATCGTCAAAACAAATGAACAGTGCTGAAGAAGTAATCCAAAGTATTTAGAAAACGTTACTGACCTTGAGTAATCTAACGGAATACATTACAAATTAAATATTACAGCATGTATTCTGCAATCTGAAGTGGAATACATTTAGAAAGTAACCCTCCCAACACTGGTAATTGGCCACATTCACTCAGGGATTAAAATAATCCTGGCTGACTGTGGATAGTGAATTTCTACAATGGAGTTATTAACTAAAAACTATTGCGTTTGAATGATACTGAATGAATCAACACCCCTAGATGTAAATTCAAGACAACATTCTGCATTCAAGACTTAGTGCACCTTTAAATGTCTGCACAGAATTTATTATGATTGTGAGAGAGCTCCTCCTTGTTGTCACTAGCTGAATGGCAGTGTAATATTCCTGTCTATCTGTATGGTGGCATTCAAGGAATTTGGAATGGGTTCAAAGATTTATTTATTTATAGATTAATTAAACCCTCAAGACTGTTTTTAGGAACATAATTCTTGTATTTTTTTATAGGTAAGTTGATTTTTTCTTGACTTTTCAAAAACGAATGGAAAAAACAAACCAATGGAATGTAGGAATGTGTGAGTGTTAGAAGTTAGAGATGTGTTTTTTCCCTCTGTGCCATCACGAGTTTTACCTACTGTTTATGGATTTATGTTTGTTTTATTCATAAAGTTATGTGGGATAAGCTAGTTTGTATTTTTCCCCTTTTTTTCTCCTTTGTTTTAAACAGGCTTGACTTTAACTAGATTCTAGACTGAGAATGATTTAGTCAGACATTAACCACGTACCCCCATTCCACATCACAGAGCCTAGTGTCATGTTTTGTTCTTTCCTGCCTCCTGAGAGGCAGAATCATCATCAACAGTGACAGTGAAGGGAGAGGTGAGGCAAACCATGTGACTGCAGGGTATCAGGAGAGATTAGTGGATAGGTAGGATTGTTTCTGTTTCTGTCTTGTTAAATTGCGGTCTCCCGGTCATCAAGACTGACCTAATTTGAACCAACATTTCCCCAACCCAGTGACAAGGTTGACTTTTTTTTAATATATCATCAGTTGCTTGTAGACCTGCTGAGGCAATGCTTCCACAATCAGTGGAGGCAGAACACTTTGACGGGCTATCACTCCTCTACTGGTAGGAAATGTCATTATCTGATTGTCATCTGGCTGAGTGACTTTAGATTAAGCAAATACTACTGCTTTTAAAGCTTATTTGGTTTCTGTTGTAGCTTTGTTTGCCTTGCTTGTCTAGTTTGTGTTTGGTGTCACAAAATTGGCAAAGGCTTGTTTATTTGTGTCTGAAATATAAGCACAGATTCCACATTTCACATGGAACATTTGAGTATATGTTGATTTTCTGATTGTCATTTATGTTGCTCTAGTGTGGATATAATTATTTTATTTTAAACTGCCTTTCAATGGTAAAGCAAAGCTCATTAAAACCTTAGCAGAGAGTAAATAACATGTTGTTATTCAGAGTCATTTTAAGTTTATCATCATCGTGGTGATGAACCAGCAGGAATTGGACACATAGCAAGACTGACAGGATGCACCCTGGGGGGATACCTGCGTAGGTTTGTTATATTGCCTCATCCTCACATGGTTTGTGGAAGGTAAAACAGATTAGGCAGAATTAAGTGATCAGTTTAATGCTGGATCTTTCTGTAATGCAATCTCAGGCACTACATTTGAGCTCACTTCGTTCAGAGTGCCTTAGATGTTAATGGGTGAACAAATGCGTTTTGTTCTAATGATACTTTATGATAGTATAGACAATGTTTCTGTAGGACAAATGCATTTATAAAACTTTATGTAGGTGAAGTTGCTGTATCATTAAATGGAATAACAGTGCACAATTTAAGTAGTCCTGATTCTCTTTGTTGCTCTTTTGTTGTGCTCTTTTGCTGCTTATCATGACAAATAGATTTATGTGCATTGTTTACAGTAATATAGGAGAGAGAAAAGAATACTACTTGGGGAGATGGAAACCAGGTCAAACATATCACTAGTAGAGAGCATGGTTGTTTGCCCTTGTCCTTCTGTTCAGTTCACTCTGACCGCCACATGAACTCAAACAAAAACCTTATTTTGGTCTGAGATTACAAGAGTTGAATCACTCACTCAATGGGCACTGTTACTTAGTTGGCATGATTATTCTGAGTTTAGCATCATAGAACACATGAGTGCATCTGTGCCAACTGTTTTATAACTTGACATGTTTTTGACACCAGTACTCTATACTGTATATTTTCTACATGTTAAGTTGTTCTTGTTCTAATTCTGTTCTTGCTTTCTGCAATCCTATAATTTGCATACTATGCTGACATATCTGATGCAAAATAGTTGCAAAAAAGTTATTAATAAATAATAGAAAGGAACAAATTGTTCAGAGATTTATTTATTTATTTAGTCAATGTTCTAGTTAAAGGCAAAATATATTCATACCCTCTTTCTATAAAGTCTTTACTGCTTACCATTCTCAGTGTTTACCTACATGTTTGAGTGATTTTGAGATAAATGTAAGCACACTTTTCCTGTATAAGCACATTTAATGGGTGACTATTCTTGCTATAATTCTGTTTCCTGTATTCATAAACAGTGGCCCACTTTATTTTAAATTCATACCTTTAAATATTATAATGTTGTGTGAGTGATTGAGAACTAGAATCAGAATACAGTCAGAAATGCTGTTGTCAACTTTTATTATTACCATCCACTAAGGATAATTTGTATGTTTAGAAACTAGTTTTTAATTGAACCTCTGGAGCCTTTCTTTGAAATTATTTTATTGTCCAGTAATTGTTTTTTGTTTATTTTCAATGGAATTACCTCTTGTACATATATTTAAGGGAATAACTGCTTTTCAGGACTATAATGGGGCCCCATGGTATCAGACGTGCTGTGGAGAGACTAGACTTCACAGATTGTAAGAAAGGACTTGGTGAGTTTATTAAAAAAATCCTAAGAGAGTTGCTTTATACTGCATTTAGCAAAGCATTAAATACACAGTTGCTATTGACACTTTGATTTAATTTATTCTTTCACACCTATTCAAAGAATTAATCTAAAAAATCTTAATCTTAATCTGATAGGTGTGAAGATTATTGGGGGCTACAGGGAACAGAGCGGTGAAGAGTTCGGCATTTTCATTAAAAGGGTTTTACCTGGTGGTGTGGCGGCACATGATGGTAAGTTCACTCTCCCAAAATCTCCAATAAAAGTACATTAACGTGCAGTCAAAATGTGGACAGTTATACATACAGTCAAATATGTTTCTCGTGGTTCTAGAAGTGTTTTGATCTAAAGCCATATGCTTAAATGCTTGAATTGTTTTTTTTATTGAATTTGTTTTTTTGCCTAGGTTTGAAATTATTTACTAAACAAAACAAAAAAAAAAAACATAATAAAAAAAAAAAAAAAAAAAATGGTCATTGGCCATTGGGCATTTTAGGTCAAATAAATGGTCATTGGCCATTTTGGTCATTCCCATACTTTCATTTGTGTTGTTTCTTAGTTTTGAAGACTTTTCAGATGTTCTAAGGTGTAGAAAATAGTCATAATAAAGAATGTGTGAGTGTGTCCAAACGTTTGACTGGTATATGTCACAGGTATTACAGATTATGCCCCCTTTATTCTCTTTTAGGGCATCTTAAAGCAGGGGACCTCATTTTAGATGTCAACAACATGAATTTAGGGGGAGTTACAAATGAAAGGTAATACACAGTATTATGAATTATAGACTGTACCATCACCTCTGTAATTTACAGATACATTACCCATTCCTTGAAACATAATTTGTATCAGAGCATCTAAATATAGGTTAAACATTCTTTGTGATGTTCAATCAGGGCAGTGGAGATTCTTCGCATGGCATCAGCTACAAATCACATGTCTTTACTGATCGTTCGCGATGAGGCCTCTAGGTAAGGTGACTTTTACAAATTGGGCAAAATTTTAACAATAAAACATAACTTAAAACATACAGTAGGTCAACAGTCTGAAATAGCTTTAAAGTGTTATACAGTATTAAATGGAACCTCTTGAATAATCTATTTTCAAAATGAAACATTTACATGTGATAGCAGGGATTTGTTTTGTATGCAGAGATTTAAATTATATGGAGAAAGGAAATATTGCTTGCCAGGTACAGCATGTACACAGTTGGATATCATACAAAGTAATCCTATAAATGGATGAGTACGGAACCTCTTGTTTTCTTTTTCTTTAGTGATTATTTTAAAATAGTACAGTATGTTACAAAACAGTACTTACAGTAGTAAGTACATTAAAGTCTTTAGCAATTCATTGAGAATTTCCAAACTTCTTGAAGTATGATCCAGCACTAATGTACAATAAGTCCAGCTGTTTTTAAATCTTCCTAGGATTCTTGATCCATACTGTAAGTCTGAACTGACAATATGGAAATGCTACTTCATGTTAAGGAAATTTTTGAGGATGCATACTGAAATATTTTATTGCGGCACTGTTTATTGGTAGAAGTCTATGTTTTGAGCGGTTGTCAAATACTTCCTGGCTGTCTCAGTTTAAATGGAGCTGGCATTTTGCTGGTCTCAGACTTCCTGACACACACGTTTGTTCTCACGGCTGAACAACTGTTGACATATTCGGGCCACAAGTCTATCAGATGTCTCCTGATTTGAACCAGCTGAGGGCAGGTTTTAAGCTTTTGTAAAAGGATTACAATCATCATTAATGGACAATCAGGCAACTCAAACAAAATGCTTCACTGCATTACACAGAATCTGAGAACATTATGTCAAGACTTAACAGATAACAGGACAAATCACATATCTGATTTGGAAACAGTTTGTCTCTTAATTTAGATACCAATTTATCTGTGATTAATTTCCTAATCTAATAAAGTGCTTCTATGCCTCTTTGAGGACTAACGAGGAAGTTGCATTTAATGAGAATTTGTCGTAGTAAATATCCAAAGAACAAGTTTTAAGCCGTAAGTGCTTATGATGTTTTTACAAACTGAACTGTATTTTAAAACCACAAATAAAATGGGATGTTCTCTATTCAAAGAGAAATATGCTTCATATTTCTGCAGCATATTTCCTAAGATCAAGTACATAGACAGTTTATTGTTTCACAGGAATGGAATCCTTAATTGTGTGTGTGATTATATGTTTATCATTAGGAAGGAATTCGCTGAACTAATGGAAAAATATGGCTCGAGCAGTAACACTATTTCAGGATCAGACAGCACATCTCCCACCTCTGTTTCCACAGGTATTTTTTCATTATGTTCATCAGTATATTTCAGGAGTATATTGAAATGATGGATAACAATAGCTTCCAGTAATCTAACTAAGAAAATGCTCATTTGGTCCCTTCCTGACATCCTTGTTTCCTACATACTGACAGGGTTGGGCGGTAACGGAATACATATAATGGCGTTACGTATTCGGAACAGTTATTTTATAAAAATTTGTTAGAATACTTTTAGAATGCTTCTCTCATAATGATTACAAAATAAGGCAGAAAGAAAAAAAATTCTTGTCAGTCAAGTGAGAAACTTCCTCCAAAAATACTTGAGTAATATAGATAAGTATTTTTTGGGGTATTTGTACTTTACGCAAGTGTAATTTAAACACAATACTTGTACTTTTACTTAATTACAATTCCATTCAATTTATTTTACTTTTTACTCCTTACAATTGAATTAAACTTGAAAAGTACTCACTACTTTTCTTTCATCTTACTGGACTGAAGTCGCCTTTTCATTACAACCGACAAATGACAGATGACAGACCAGAGGTCAGTCATTTTAAATAGAGTGTCGCACAGCGGCTGTGTGAAGTTCCGACCAGTTCTGAAACACTGACGGTTTTTGTCCTGAACTTTATTCTAAACGACAATAATGTAATAACTGCCATTAATGTAATACATTTTCCATTCTTAATGTAATAAAAGGCGATAATATAATAACTTACCAATAATGTAATAACATTTTTGAACCAATAACATAATAACTTTTTGCCTATAATGTAATAAGTTATTATCATAATAAGTTATTACATTATTGACTTTTATTACATTAAGAATGGAAAATGTATTACATTAATGGCAGTTATTACATTATTTACGGTTATAAACGGTAGTAATTACATTATTGGCTCCTACATGCTTGCCACTTTTACAGATTGGACAGTTATGAAGGAAAAATTATCATTCATGTTGCAAATATATATTTAAAAACAAAAGGCTTTCGTAATTAGATGTATACATGTCATTTATTTTTACACTTGGCTATATATTTAAAACATATCTGTGCATTTCTACTCCCTATTTTATTATTGTTGTTGTTTAGCAACTATTCATTATAATAATAACTATAAAACCAGCAATGATAATAATGATAATAAAATATGGAATTGAGTCAATTTTAATTATTAATTTTATTGAATTCATCCATCTGCTCAACAGCAAGGTTTGGTAGCAAACCTCAGAAAACATTTCACAAAACCAACAACAGTATTAACTTTCTTCAAAGCTTATTTGGAATTCTTAGGATCTTTCTCAATGTCTCAAGGGGCTGTGTGCTCTGCAATCGCAATTCGTGTATGCCTTCTTAGTTCTGAGTTGAAGTGTCCACTGTGTTGCACTAAAAGTGAATTAAATGTCTACCGAACAGATCAGGCTTTTAAGGTTAATGCTCTATCGAGATTTAAATCAACAAAACCTACCTACCTCCCTACCCTAAACCTTAAAACTAGACCTTACCAATAGTATCATAAAAAGCAAATATGACATGAAAAATACTATTTCTGAAGCAACCAATTCATTTTGTGGTGCTTCTATGACACTTTCGTTTAAAGCGTCGACTCACGTGTCCTTCAGGTGCTCTTCAGGACTCGTACTCTGGTCCTTTGTATCCTTGCAACACTCTATCAGGTGAGCTACCGTGCAATTTGATCACAATCAAATAAGCTTGTAAATGTAGTTGTATGTAGTGCAAACATTAAAATGAGTCATGCACTATAGTAAAAGTTTTTATTTTATAAAATATAATTGTGTGAAGAATAGAGCAAAAAGTAGTGTTTATGATCTGATAATCTGTAGATTTGAGTGAAAGGGGATAAAAGTCTTTGTTGTTCTAGTGTTAATTCCATCTGGAAGTTGCCATGTTGCCTACAGCAGGCCAAATAAAATAAATTAGCAAAAACAGTTATAATAATAGCATTTTATGCCTAGGTTGCAAATGTAAGTAAGAGTAAGTAAAAAGTAAGAAGGCGACTTATTCTCTCTTGATTTCATTCTAGCAAGGAAAAAACTTAATTTAACTTAATTCCTCCAATTATGACTTGCCTTTATAAATAAACTCAGCAAAAAAAGAAATGTTCCCTTTTTCAGGACATTGTAATTTAAAGATAATTTTGTAAAAATCCAAATAACTTTACAGATCTTTATTGTAAAGGGTTTAAACAATGTTTTCCATGCTTGTTCAGTGAACCTTAAATAATTAATGAGCATGCACCTGTGGAACGGTCATTAAAACACTAACAGCTTACAGACAGTAGGCAATTAAGGTCACAGTTATAAAAACTTATGACACTAAAGAGAACTTTCTACTGACTCTGAAAAACACCAAAAGAAAGATGCCGAGGGTCCCTGCTCATCTGTGTGAACATGCCTCAGGCATGCTGCATGGAGACATGAGGACTGCAGATGTGGCCAGGGCAATAAATTGCAATGTCTGTACTGTGAGATGCCTAAGACAGTGCTACAGGGAGACAGGAAGGACAGCTGATGGTCATTGCAGTGGCAGACCACGTGTAACAACAGCTGCACAGGATCAGTACATCTGAATATCACACCTGCGGGATAGGTACAGGATGGCAACAACAACTATCCATGTTACACCAGGAATGCACAATCCCTCCAACAGTGCTCAGACTGTCCGCAATAAGCTGAGAGAGGCTGGACTGAGGGCTTGTAGGCCCATCGCCTATGGGCACAAACCAACCTTTGCTGGACCAGACAGGACTGGAAAAAAGTTCTCTTCACTGACGAGTCATGGTTTTGTCTCACCAGGGGTGATGGTCTCACTTATCATCGAAGGAATGAGCGTTACACCGAGGCCTGTACAATTTGATTGTTTAAGCAAAATAATTTGCAGACTGTTCTTATCTTAATTGCTTTGTGGGACTGCTATTCTAGAAACCATTTAGCATTTATTTGTAGCATTTTTAAATGAAAGAGTAGCAGATGATTTCTTTAAGAGTAATGAAATAAAAATCTCTTGTGCTCAGGTAAGATGACTGACACTGCCTCCTCCTCCTCATCATCCAGATCAACAAGTCCTCTGCTTCTGAGCCCTAAAGACCCAAACCCAGGATACACCACTGCCTGCAATGCCTCCCCATCTCCACAAGTCTGCACGTGAGAACCAAACAGCACACTGTACATTTCATTTTTTATTTATTTAATTACATTTAATTTTGTTTATTCAGGTGCTTTTGATAATTTGATCATTTTGTTTTTAAATTAGAACATACTCAAAACACTTATGAAAAAATAATTATATTATATTATTATATATGAGATTTTTTTTATGTATTTTAAAATATAGAAAAATTGGCAAAAATACATCAGGCAAATATGTTGGTAATATTATGTATTATGTATACCTGTAATTTTTACCTATTGCTTGGCCATTTCCTATTATTTTATAATCTAAATGTATACATACTGTCAAAAATATAAATTATTAAAAAAAAAAAATATCAGCAAGAATAGAAAATATTTTTTTCTGTTGGTTTTAATTTGTGCTGTACCTACATTAACACATCACATTTATAAATTTAGCAGATGCTAAAACAACTTGCTGTGCATTCAAGTGCATGGTTAATTTTATCAGTACTTTTTGTAATATATTTTTGAAGCTTTAAACAAAAATATTTCTTTCAACCATGCTGATTTCAACATATTTTAACTATAAGGTTCCATTTATTTTGGTCAGATTTTTGTTGTCATAATGGAATACTTCTAGTTTCAAAACCTTTGGATTTCAGACACTAATGCAGTTAATACCACCTGAATTGAATGAGAGCCTGAATGAGAGTGAAATCCCACAAAAGATTAATTCATGGTCATTGAGAGAAAAATATTAATCACCTAGCTTGTCATTGTGTCTTCTGTTGATCCCGCATGGTTACCCCTCTTCCCCAGAGACTGCATGATTCAGTTGATATGTGTTGCCAAGGGGACAGGATTAGGCCTGGTCATTAGAGGCGGGGCTAACCGTGCAGAGGGGCCAATGGTGTTCATTCAGGAAATAATGCAAGGAAGCGACTGCCAAAAAGTATGCCTATATTATCATTGCTATTTTGTAAAATAACAAAACTCTATGCAAAATTATGTTTAAAGCTGTTTTATTTAACTAATAAAATTGTAATTATTTGAAAATATATACATATCTGTTTAATGTTTGGTTAGTGAAACACTATGATAATTTGTGAAGTGAGGTTTTTTTTCCTTTGTGTGACTCCAGGATGGGAGACTTAAGGCTGGGGACCAGCTCATATCTATCAACAAAGAGTCATTCATCGGATTAACACATGAAGAAGCCAAAAGCATACTTACTCGAACAAAACTTAGGTTGAAACTCAAATATATGTCTATGTTTTAAAGTAACAGTTCACCCAAAAATGAAAATTCTGTCATCATTCACTCACCTTTGAATTTCTTCAAGGAGAAATTTGGAATAATATTGAATATTTTTTTTTAATGTCATTGTGTTACACCTACAGGCCAGACCCTACTGTAGAGATAGCATTTATCAGACGAAGGTCTTCTTCAAGCTCCAGCAGTGGACCTCACAGTCCCATCTCCCTTCAGCCTCCCATCGGTACTGTCCCCCAGCTTAGGCCCACTGGACTGGGGGGAGTAACTCTGCCTGGAGGCCTTGTTCCCAAGATATCCAACACCCCCAAATCTGGAAGTGAAACATTGCCTTCAGTAGAACTTACTAAGGTAAGACATAAGACTTGAAGCCGGTTCCTTCAAATCTCCATCTGCTGACAGAGATTCATAAATGCAGTAGCTGTTTCATTAACACAGCTTAAAATGGTGTCTGATTTTGGAATGAAATACTTGCATACTACTTACAGCACAGCATGTGCTGTATACTGCCTACTATTTTTTATTAACTGTATCTAAAACAGAACGTATTATTCAACAATGAACATGACTATTCTACATTGATGTCACATGATGTAACGTTGATCACATGACCTCATTATGTAACATGCTTAATTCAGCAAGTCAATTGGAAAATGAAAAACATTATTTTGCATTTTTAATACAAATTTGTGAAAAACGTCATAACATTTGGCAGCCCAATTAAATATTGAGTCTAGAATGAAATGAAAATTTCCTCTGATGTTACTTCCGGTTCATCCATCACACTGGAAATTATTTCAAGCAGTAAGCTCTGTTGTAATTTTGTACTGGTATTCCTTGCATACATAACATGTGCATACTGTGCACAGTACTGTAGACATACTCTATGCTGCAGTTTATGTTATCATCGTACTAATATGGTATTCCAAACAGACAGTTGCTATGTTTATCTATGTACATAGATATGTAGAATGGTAGCGTGCTATTTTGAGCCCCATTGTTTCTTTCTCCCTCAGGTACGAATAGCAACAGCACAGCCTGAGTTCACCCCTGTATCCTCACCTGAAAGTACCTGCTCCACGGTGGCCAACTCTGGTACTGCAAACCCTTTATTACACTAACCCTAAACAGTCATATTGATATTGCCAGCTATTATATTTGTTCATAATTTTTCCAAAAGCACTGCATTGTAAATGGCATTTTACAATAATACAATCTAACAATCTAATCATCAGAAATAAATCTTCTGGCATAACCTGGATTAGTCTACCTGTTCAGCAGACGTTTAGATGGATGTGTCCAGCTGGCATGGTTCTGCTGTCAGTTTTAGTTAATGAAAATAGATTCTACCGTTAACATGACACAACTCCAGGTCAAATCAAGGATACAGAAATCTGTTTAGGACAGGGTTTAATTTCATTTGTAAGCTCCCATGATAAAGCTTTCCAGTAGCAAAGATTTGAAGCAGATTTAAACACCAGGTGTACTGAATGACAAAAATGTGAAATGAGGAACAGAACTTTTTGTTTTCAGATTCCATTTGAATCTGTCATAGTGAGAATGTTGATGGTCAGAATAAACTTTGACCAGATGGATCTCAGCTGGAGGTTAAAGAGAGGAAAGGTTTTTTTTCAAGGTGTCTACTACTGTGAGAACAGCATCCTTGCAGGGGAGCAGGTAAAGAAAGTCCACTTTTTATCCACCAAAGCTCTAAGGGTCTTTGGATGGAATCAAATATGACTGAAGTTTAGGCTTGAAACTCTATGTGGTGCAAGCTGATCTGATCTGTTCTTTGAGCTTGTTATCTGTTAGCCAATCAGCTCGCTCACCTGTGACATGTGAAGCCAGTCAGTTTGCATGGTGTAAGCTGACTGGTCCTTTTGCATGTAATCGGGTAGCCAATCAACTTTTCTCTTTGTGTAACATTGAAATTGCTCAGTTTTGCAGAAAAGCTGGTTTCACTGCAAAATGCTGAGAGAGTTTCTCTCTTAAACCCACCTCCACCCCAGCTCCACCTACCTAGATCTGCTACGTGGGGATCGTTTGTAATGTCTATTTGTGCAGCAGCATGTTCATGCATGCTCAATGCAGCATGACTTGCGCTTTGTCTAATTGTTCAGCAGCAGCATGTCTACATGCTAACGCATTATGTATGCATATTTTCTAGAAGTAGCAAGTCTCTGTACTTGCTCTGCAGCAGTGGCAGCAGTGCAGTTTCACAGTCCTTTCACTGTGTCAGTCTGGGTTTTTGTCTGACAGGACCATGGCATTATCATCCCATGTCTGTCTTGTGTTTTCGGTCGGTCTTGTTTCATGTCTGGAGCATACTGTCTGGATCCTGACTCTTCTCTCTGTTCAGTTTCTGTTTTGGTGTCAGGATCCAGACTCTCATGTTCCATGTCTTGTCCTGTATTGCATGAGTGCATTGCGCTTGTCACCTTGGTGGCATGCACTCGTGTCAATAATCTATGTCTGTCACTCGCGACAGCGGATGCGTGTTGCGCTGCTCACCCAGGTTGCGAGCTGTCTTCACGTTGTGCTGATGTTTGGTCACTTCGGTCTTAGGTTTCGTGTTTATGTGTCTGAACTCTTGCTCAGGTGTCCAGTCTTGTTTTTGTCTCCTCTTGTGTGTATTGTGTGGCGTTTTACTCACAATGTACGTTCAGGTTTTGTCTAGTGTGAGAATATGTGGCATTGATTTGTTTGGCATTGCTACACATTCTCACATCTTGTTTGTTGGTTGGCATGGGCATATATCACCTTATTGTCTTGCCTATGTGCGTTCATGCCATTTGGGTGTTTTGTTGTTCCCCATTTTCCAGTCCAACCTGTTTCCGTTACCCTCTGCCCCAGCCTGGACACCTTTTTCCCCTATGGGGTACCTCCTTGTGGGAGCTGTTTTTTTTTTTATTCATTTTTGTATTTAAATAAATTCCTTGTATTTTGAATCTCTGCGCATGGGTCTTGAGCCTCTTCTTATTTCTGAAATGTAGCAGATCTATTCTGCCAAGACCAATACCTTATCAATAATGTCATACCCAAATTAACATGCTAAATCTTTCAGAGATTTGTCATTACAAAATGTATATCATACTAAATTGCTTTGAATTTTTGAGAAATCATGCTATGTAAATGAAACCAATAAGAAAATTATACATGTATTAAAGACATTTTCCACAAATAGGGTTCAGAATAGGGCTTTAAACATTTAAAAATTTTATTTTTTATTTTTCAACAAAAAAAGAAAGGGAAGGAGGGGCTTAATCTTCAGAAAATTTAATCATCAAGCTTAGGAGGTTAAACTAATTTTAAAAGTTTTTCAAAAATTT